>NC_092876.1:423265356-423317856 GCF_028372415.1 Notamacropus eugenii | reverse complement strand
ATTTTCAGGAAGGACTAGCACCTCTAGTGTGAAGGCTTGCCAAGCCCTTTTTAGAGATGCTCATATATCTTTGGTGTTTACCCACTCAATCAATTGTCATCTGTGGCTCCAAGAAGCTGCATTATACACAGCAGTCACTCCCAGGCAAAACCATCCTGCAGACCTACTAAACCAAATTCAAGGTAAGTGATAGACCTCAAAACTATCAGTGAGTTAGCAAGGTGTCTACCTCAGGCATGTGATGACTTTCTCCAGTGGAATAGGAGGATAAGAACAATTTGTTCCAACAACCATGAAGGTGGCCGAAGCAGGTATAGTGGATCACTTAGAACGTGGTGAGATATTAGACACGAAGTTCCTCCTGGGCCATTGCCAGACATCCTAACTTTTACCTTGCCACTGGATTTTGAAGACCCTGAAAGACAGAGTGAGGTTGACAGCTTTATGCAATGCATCTGCCTTGCTCAAATCCTGTTCATTTGCAAATCAAGTATCCCTCCATGATGTCTTTGTTCCTCTTTCAAAATGGACAAAGAGCAGCAATTTGCTTTCTCTCTCTCCCTCTCTCTCTCTCTCTCTCTCTCTCTCTCTCTCTCTCTCTCTCTCTCTCTCTCTCTCTCTCCTTCTCCCTCTCTTACTCCTCCTCTCTTTATCTTAATTATTAGATGTAGAAGTCTATCTTACCCAACAGGTAAGTAGGATAAGGGAATAAGAGAAAGGTGGGGTGATAAAGGGAAGGCATATTAAGGGAATTATTAGTCAAAAACAAAACAGATTTTTGAAGTGGAACTTGATAAAAGAGAGAGAAAAGGATAAAGAGAAAAAATAGATGAAGTATAATATACAATTAGTAATTATAACTGTGAGTGTGAATGGGATTAATTCATCCGTGAAACAGAGGCAAACATCAGAAAGGATTAGAAACCAGACTCTAACAATACATTGTTTACAAGGGACACACATGAAACAGAGAGACAACGGAGTCTTAAAATGAGGGACTGGAGCAGAATATTATGTTTTAGCTGAGGAAGGGGTAACAATCATGATTTCAAACAAAGCAAAAACAAAAATAGACCCAATTGAAAGAGAGAATCAGGGAAATCACATCTTGCTAAACGGTGCCACAGAAAGTGATATAATACTAGGACTAAACATACATGCACCAAATGGCATTGCATTCATATTCTTTCCATTTATTCATTCATTCATTTATTTATTCATTCATTCATTCATTCATTCATTCATTCATTTGTTTGTTTGTTTGTTTATTTATTTATTTGACATTCATTTTAACAAAATTTTGGGTTCCAAATTTTCTCCCCTTTTGTCCCCTCCTCCCCACCCCAGAACACCAAGCATTCTAATTGCCCCTATCACCAATCTGCTCTCTCTTCTATCATCCCTCTCTGCCCTTGTCTCCATCTTCTCTTTTGTCCTGTAGGGCCAGATAACTTTCTATACCCCTTTACCTGTATTTCTTATTTCCTAGTGGCAAGAACAGTACTCGACAGTTGATCCTAACACTTTGAGTTCCAACTTCTTTACCTCCCTCCCTCCCCACCCCTTCCCTTTGGAAGGCAAGCAATTCAATATAGGCCAAATCTGTGTAGTTTTGCAAATGACTTCCATAATAGTTGTGTTGTATAAGACTAACTATATTTCCCTCCATCCTATCCTGCCCCCCATTACTTCTATTCTCTTTTGATCCTATCCCTCCCCATGAGTGTCGACCTCAAATTGCTCCCTCCTCCCCATGCCCTCCCTTCCATCATCCCCCCCACCCTGCTTATCCCCTTATCCCCCACTTTCCTGTATTGTAAGATAGGTTTTCATACCAAAATGAGTGTGCATTTTATTCCTTCCTTTAGTGGAATGTGATGAGAGTAAACTTCATGTTTTTCTCTCACCTCCCCTCTTTATCCCTCCACTAATAAGTCTTCTGCTTGCCTCTTTTATGAGAGATAATTTGCCCCATTCCATTTCTCCCTTTGTCCTCCCAATATATTTCTCTCTCACTGCTTGATTTCATTTTTTTAAGATATGATCCCATCCTCCTCAGTTCACTCTGTGCACTCTGTCTCTATGTGTGTGTGCGTGTGTGCATGTGTGTGTGTATAATCCCACCCAGTACCCAGATACTGAATAGTTTCAAGAGTTACAAATATTGTCTTTCCATGTAGGAATGTAAACAGTTCAACTTTAGTAAGTCCCTTATGACTTCTCTTTGCTGTTCACCTTTTCATGCTTCTCTTCATTCTTGTGTTTGAAAGTAAAATTTTCTTTTCAGCTATGGTCTTTTCATCAAGAATGCTTGAAAGTCCTATATTTCACTGAAAGACCAATTTTTCCCCTGAAGTATTATACTCAGTTTTGCTGGATAGGTGATTCTTGGTTTTAGTCCTAGTTCCTTTGATTTCTGGAATATCCTATTCCACGCCCTTCGATCCCTTAATGTAGGAGCTGCTAGATCTTGTGTTATCCTGATTGTATTTCCACAATACTTGAATTGTTTCTTTCTAGCTGCTTGCAATATTTTCTCCTTGACCAGGGAACTCTGGAATTTGGCCACAATCTTCCTAGGAGTTTCTCTTTTTGGATCTCTTTCAGGAGGTGTTCTGTGGATTCCTTGAATATTTATTTTGCCCTCTGGTTCTAGAATCTCAGGGCAGTTTTCCTTGATAATTTCATGAAAGATGATGTCTAGGCTCTTTTTTTGATCATGCCTTTCAGGTAGTCCCCTAATTTTTAAATTGTTTCTCCTGGATCTATTTTCCAGGTCTGTTGTTTTTCCAATGAGATAGTTCACATTATCTTCCATTTTTTCATTCTTTTGGTTTTGTTTTGTGATTTCTTGGTTTCTCATAAAGTCATTAGCCTCTATCTGTTCCATTCTAATTTTGAAAGAACTATTTTCTTCAGTGAGCTTTTGAATCTCCTTTTCCATTTGGCTAATTCTGCTTTTGAAAGCATTCTTCTCCTCATTGGCTTTTTGAACCTCTTTTGCCAATTGAGTTAGCCTATTTTTCAAGGTGTTATTTTCTTCAGCATTTTTTTGGGTCTCCTTTAGCAAGGTGCTGACCTGCTGTTCATGCTTTGACTGCATGTCTCTCATTTCTCTTCCCAGCTTTTCCTCCACCTCTCTAACTTGATTTTCAAAATCCTTTTTGAGCTCTTCCATGGCCTGAGCCCATTGAGTGGGCTGGGATACAGAAGCCTTGACTTCTGTGTCTTTCCCTGATGGTAAGCATTGTTCTTCCTCATCAGAAAGGAAGGGAGAAAATGCCTGTTCACCAAGAAAGTAACCTTCTATAGTCTTATTTCTTTTCCCTTTTCTGGGCATTTTCCCAGCCAGTGACTTGACCTCTGAATATTCTCCTCACACCCACTTTGCCTCCTGATCCTCCCAGCCAGTGCTTGGGGTCTGAGATTCAAATGCTGCTTCCCAGCCTCAGGGCTTCCATGGGGGCGGGGCTGCTATTCAGTGTGAGATTAAGTTCAGGTGCTCAGGTCAGGGCAGGGTCGCCTCTGGGGCTCAGTTCCCTCAGGGGATTTATGCATAGACCTTCAACAATGGATCCAGGCTCCTGCCTGCTTGGGGAGCCCTGGTCTGCCGCTGCCTCCCAAGGGGGCCTGAGTTATGGGGCCCCCAACTCCCCTCTCGACCTGCCAAAGAGACCCTCTCACTGACCCCCGTCACCTATGGGTGGAGGGATTCGCACGGCCACTGGAGATCCCATCCCTGAAGCCCGCTCAGATCGGCTCCTCTCCGTGCTGCGGCTGTGGCAGGGCTGGGCTGGGCTCCATGTCCGCAGCACGATGGACCTTTTGTGAGAGGTTTGCAGGTCCCTCTGGAACAGAAATCTCCTTCGGTCCACTGTTCTGTGGCCTCTACTGCTCCACAATTCACCGCGAGTTCGTTTTTACAGATGTTCTATGGGTTGTGGGTTTGGAGCTATGTGTATGTGCGTCTTTCTACTCTGCCATCTTCGGAAAGCATTTTTAAAGCACCTACTGTGTGCCAGGCACAAGCACTTCCAGTTTTAGCAGAAGAACTTGAGATTAGCAGCTTTTCCGGGTTGAGGAACCATAAATGACGAGGTTTAGGGATGATAGGAGACCCCAAAATACTGACGGTCCAGGTTGTGCTCGAATGAATTTGACTCAAGCCTTCTTAAAGCCAAAGAAAACAAGGTTTATTAAAGATTCACCATCTTGGGTTGCCTCTTAAGGAGCCTAAGCATTTGTAACACTTGTATTCACAAGCGGGCCAGATAGAATCCCAGCTAGACAGAGTCTGAGCTGGATTGCATCTGGGTCTGCATTCACATTCTTAAAGGAAAAACTAAATAGGTAATAAGAAGAAATAAACGTTAAAACTGTACTAATAATGTCTAATAAGAATGATGCAAAAATATATGAGAAGAGAATTAATAACTTGGTAAAAGATGCACAAAAATCACTTAAGAAAAGAACTCTTAAAAAAAAAAAGAATTGGCCGAAAAAAGTACAAAATGTCACTGAAGAAAGCAATTCCATAAAAATTACAGTTGGTCAAATGGAAACTGATGACTCCATGAGACATTAGGAAACAATAAAACAAAGTCAAAAGATGAAAAAAGTAGAAGAAAATGTGAAATATCTCATCAGAAAAACAACTGACCTGGAAAACAGATAAAAGAGAGATTACTTATAAATTCTTGGACTACCTGGAAGTCATGATTTTTTTTAAAGAGCCAAGATATCTTATTTCAAGAAACTATAAAGAAAAAAATCTTAGATCTAGATGGTAAAAAAAAAAATGGTAAACATTACAAGAAGCAAAATAAATAATTTTGATTACATTAAATTAAAAATGGGTTGCACAAACAAAACTAGTGCAGTCAATATTAAAAGAAAAGCAAGAAATTGGGTCATGGGATTACAGAAAGTTTCTCTGATAAATTTTCATTTCTCACATATGGAATGATCTAGCTCAAATTTACAGGAATGCTGTCTATAGTTGTATGAAAAAGTACCTTAAATTACTATTGATTATGAAAATTCAAATTAAAACAATTCTGAAGTACCAACTCATATACATCATACTGGCTAATATGACAAAAAAGAAAAATGACAAATGTTAGAGAGATGTGGAAAGATCTGGATGCTAATGCACTGTTGGTGGAATTGTGAAAGGATCTAACTATTCTGGAGAACAATCTGGAAGTGTACCAAAAAGACTATAAAACTACTCATGCCCCTTGACCCAGCAACACCACTACTAGGTCTGTATCCGAAAAAAAATTAAAATGCAAAGGTAAAGGACTTATATGTACAAACATATGTGTGTAAGTATGTACATATATATGTATATATATATATATAGAGAGAGAGAGAGAGAGAGAGAGAGAGAGACAGAGACAGAGAGAGAGAGACATACATATGTACACACACATCTCTCTCTATCCCTTTTCCAAGTTTTGTTTGCTTTTGTCTCAGTTGCTTCTCTTACCAAATTTAAGTAAACACACTGTTTTCATTTTTATTCACTTTTTTATTCATTTCTCTCTTCCTTCAATGAAAATTTGCACTTGTGTATTTGTGACTTTCATATAACACTAAAAATCTTCCTGTCCTTCTGAGACTCTTATTAGCAAGATATATATATACACACACACATACATGTGTGTATAAATATATATATATGTACAAATATATGTATATGTGTGTATATATATATATATAAATTTATATGTACTCAGAGGAAAGTTCCTTTAAAACAATTGGAGAGTCTTTTGGATAAGAAATTCCCATTTAGAAAAACTGATTATTATCCTTGAGATTGCCAATGTCTGTCAAAATGTACATTCTCTTTCTAAAGATGAAGAAAATAAAGTGCCTGAGTAGCTAAGAAGGAATTGAGAGGGTAGAAGAATCAAATGGCAGAAAAGCCCTGAGTCTTAATTTCTAGAACTGGGCTTTGCCTACAGTACGTGGGGCTTAACATGAATTTGTTGAATTGAATAGAATCCTCTTTCCCAATTCCCACAGATTCAAGTATAAAGGCAAAGCAAATACATGGTTCTGTATTTGCTCCCTACAGTCCTCCTTCTATCGGTTTCCACAGTCAAGGGTCAAGTCCTTTTAATAAAATGACTGGCTATTTGTCTCTCAGTTTTGAATTAAACAAACAGAAAGATAAACAAAAAAAGAAAATGTGGAACTGGACAAACTGCTAGAGAAACTAGAGCTAAATTGGACTTCTAAATGGAACTGCAAAAAATAATACATATTTCTCAGTGTCAAATAGAACTTAAAAAAAACTTCTCATGTATTAGGGCACAGAGCTATTACAAATAAAGGTAAAAAGGTAAAAAAAATAGTAAATACATATTTTACAGAGTATAACACAACAAAATAGTCATTGGTTCATGATCAAAAAACACAGATCCAAATGGAGTCCTCATGATGAATTCCTAAATAATGAACAGGTCAAAGAACAAACCACAGGAACAATTAACAATTATATGAAAGAAAATCATGATAATGAAACAATATACCAAAATTTCTAAGATGGATCTAATGTACTCCTCAGGGGAAAAATCATATCTCTACAAATACACACTAATATAATAGAAAAAATGACTAATGAACTGAAAATGCATTACAAAATTAAAAACCCAATAATAAATGAACTTAAAAGGAGATATTAAAAATTAGAAGAGAAATAGATAAACTAAAAACCAAAAAGATCCATAGAAATTATAAATAGAACTAAAAGTTGCTTCTTTGAAAAAACTAATCAAATTGCTAAACATTTAGCTAATCTGATTAAAAAGAAGAGGTGAAAAATTGAATCAATCAAATAGCAAATGTGAAAGGTCAAATCATAACAAAACCAGAAGAAACAAAAGATTAAACTAAATATATTATGCAGTTATATGCTAAAAAAAAATAAAGAATAAAAAAGAAATAGACATATATATATATATATACTTTTAAAAATAATTGTGTCCAAACTGTAAGAACATTAAGTAGAGATTTTAAATAACTCAGTCTCAGAAAAAAAAACAGATTTATCTATAAAGGAACTACCAAAGAAAAAACTCCCTGCTCTTACAGATTCACAGAAGTCTATCAAACTTTTAAAGAACAATTATTATTCATACTGCACAAATTATTCTCAAAAATTGAGAAAGAAAGCACTCCGCTAGAATCCTTTTTGGGATAAATTGCAGTACTAATACCTAAATTGAGGGAGGATATATGACAGAAGAAAACTATAAGTCAATATCATTAATGAATACTGATTCAAAAATTTCAAACGAAATCCTGTTAGAGAGATGATAGCTATTTATCCAAGAAATCAATACTAAGTAGCATTCTACCACTGATGCAAAGACGGTTCAACATTAGGAAAACAATCAGTGTAAATAACCATTACAAAAGAACCAAAACCACATCATTATCCCAATAGATGCAGAAAAACTTTTAATAAAGTAGAATACATATTTATGCTAAAACTCTATAAAAAACGGCATAGAGAGACTTTTTTAATATTATTAAAAACATTTATTTAAAACCAAAAGCAAGCTTCATATGCAATGGGGAAACACTAGAACCTTCCTCAAAAAATGTGAGAGTAAAATAAGGATGCCTCCTTTTCTCTGCTGTTGTTTGATATGGTTCTAGAAATGTTAGTAGCAGCAAGAAGACAAGAGAAAGAAATTAAAGATATAAGAACAGGTAAAGTAGAGATAAAACTATACCTCTTTGACGATGATATGAGAACTTTGGAGGAATAATGAAATGGAAACTACCTGACCTGCAGGTGATGCAGATCAGAATAAAAAGTGTAATATATGAGGTTTTATCTAGGAAAAAAATTGTGCAAAACTATATATGGTGACAATTATGTTTTCATCTGTACATGTGGAATTGTATATGATAATGTAATATTGACTGTTTTAAGACTTTACTATACTTTACTGTAGAAACAAGTGCAATGACATAGGTTATAACTTTCCAGAGACCACAGACAACTATTATAAATTTGGGACAAAGAACTGAATTTTGATTGAGAACTGTTAGGAAATGCACTCCTTCCTACTTGCAGGCAACAGTAAATTTCAAACTGGGGGAAATGTATAATAGCACCTTGCCATTGGAGTATGTTCAGATTATCTAACATGGAAGAACACTGAGGTGCTTGTCCTGGGAATACCCAGATCTTAGAAAATAGTGGTATTTTATTTGGCTGCATAGCCAGAACAGAAATGTCTTGAAAGATGATCATACTGAGATGGTTACTTTTTTTCTGCCTCTTTTTCTGCGTCAAATGCTTTTCTGTGCTCAAAGAAGGTGATAATCACAATTCACTCATTTCATGAGCACCATTAATTGAATAGGTAAGAATGGAAGGACTTCCTTCACCTGCTCTCTCTCTCTCTGTCTCTCTCTTTCTCTCTCTGTCTGTCTCTGTCTCTGTCTCTCTCTGTCTCTGTCTGTCTCTCTCTCTGTCTCTCTGTCTCTCTCTCTCTCCCCTTGGCTCTGAGAAAAAGGAGAGGGCATTTACCTTATTCTGTTTAGATTGTTTTCAGAACAATGTGGGGATAGAAGTCCTTTACTGGTATAAAAAGAGTTTTGGGGATACAGAGATTATACAAAAGGTAAATAGATGAAAGGCTATACAGGTGAGGAGGGTAGACTATGGTGGTGATCATGGAAATGGAGAAAACATATGCAGACAGATAAGATACCACAAAAAGCACTAAATTATGCATCCATAAGAGACAGAGTTCAAGTTCTGCCACTAACTGTTTGACTTTGGATAAGTTACTTAACTTCTTCACATCTGTTTTCTCACCTCTGGAATTCAGATGATGATACTAATTCCAAAGGGCTTTGTGACAATCAGATAAGATTGTCATGTGGCAATAATTTATAAATTATAAAATGCTACCTCTAGACACAGACATTATCATTATGTTTCACATTTATATTTAAAATTTACAAAGGTTATAAAATTACAAGATTGTGTGAAACTTGTTGATCTGTTTCATGTCAAAAGTTCCCCCCTTACTTCAAGTAGTTTACCAGTTTCTAAATACAAATTTCATTATTAGATGAACAATACCTATTTGTCCTTATTTGGATTAAGTTCGTATGTTCATTCACCCATCCTTCTTTCCCTTGTTTCACAGTTCACCTAAGGATGAGCCATCTGGATCAATTTTCTGTTTTATTTCTCATGTAACCAACAGGACAGTTAAAACTTTGTGCTTAATGGGATAGTTCTTTTACCCTTAGTCATACCCTTCAATAATTGCCTAAGAGTGACAGATATAGAGCCCGTAAGTGTGAGCTCACTCAAAGCTCTTCCTCTAACCTCTAAATGGTCTAAATAAGTCTTTAGGGATGGATCAAATTTCAGTGCATTTTTCCACTTCGTTTGTAAAATGAAATCATTTGGCCTGTGTTCTGTCCATTTGCCCTTTTTGGGCTTCAATAACCTGTTTCACTTGTTCCAGTGTTTCCTTGATCTTACTGGTGATTGAAATTATCTTTAGCAATTGGAAGAGACTAATTTTTCCCAAAAACTATTTGCAAAATAAGGTCCCTCTTTACCATACATGAGTGTGAATATGCACATCTAAAGGTGCACCTATGTCAATTTCATAGCATATTGAAAGCGGAACAGTCAGAGCTCATTTTGAATAATCCATTCATTTTATAAAGGAGTGATATCTATTCTTGGGAGAAGAAATTACTTATCTTTGGTCACATGGTAAGTTAGTGTGTGACAGGACAGAGACAAGAAGCCATATCTCCCGACTCCTAAGCTAGTAATATCTCAGTGACAGCACAATGGATCGATATATACATTATACAATGTTTAATGAAAGGTGTAGCATGCCACAGGCATTTCATTAGTGGTTGAATACAAATGAAATTTTCATACATTCAACAAATATTTAGCTGTATGAAAGGTACTATGTTAGGGGCTCACTATACGGAAACTACCCTTGCCTTCCAAGAGTTTTATTGTATTGTGGGGACAGGGATGCTGCACATGTTCATGCATGATTATTTGAGGAGGGAGACATTTCAGACAGGAAGGGCTTCCCAAGGGAGATGCTACCTGAGTTGGATCTTTAAGAAAACTAAAGATTCAACAGGCACAGAAAAGAAAGAGTGTTAATTCCAAAAATGTAAGATCCCTTTTACCAAGACACAGGAAGGAGCAATTCTTGCAAAAAAAAAAAAAAAAGGCTAACTGTACATGAACAAAATACAGACAAACATAAATTCATAAATTCATAAAGCTCGATAAAACATTAGTAACTATGGGTAACCATTTTTACGATGAATATTGAACAGATTCAGTAAGACCCGTATTGTTTTAACTGAGCATAACCTTAGGGTTCTCCTGACTTTTCAGTTCATTCCAGAGTTTGTTTTCTTTCAAGTTACTAATCCCACTCTGGCTCCATGTCCTCCTTATCCAAGGTTGATCCTTTTTTAACCAAGTAAGCAACTAACCTCTACACTATCCTCCATTTCTCCCTTGACTCTTTGTTCTAATATCCTCTTACACTCTGGCAAACTCTAATTCTTAATAATTTCCGTTGTCCTTACATTCATGCTCCTCAACATAACTAGAGGAAGTCACATAACCACTCTGAATGGGTCCACTACAAATTTATGTTTTACAATCTCAACTTTGCTCCCAATGCAAAAAGGCAATACTTTTAGACCTTTCTGATTGATTTCCTATGCCAGTCAACCCAGAAGTTACTTCAGACCTTCACTTGCACAGTCCCGTGTCCTCACAGCCTCAGTAGAGAACATTACCTCTTACTTTACAAAACAAATTCCACACCATTTGCTCTAAAATCTTTCTTCTTTCCTTCTCCTCAATTTATAATTCTTTATCTTTTCTTCCCCCCCCCTCCCCCCCGCACATTTCTTCAGTTACCCTATGCTCTGATGGCCTTTCTCCTCACTCAGAGATCTTAGCAGGTTATGCTTTCCAGGGTTTAAGGAAGAAGTGAGGCTAAAAGAAAAACAACACTTTGCCACTTACTTCTTGACTTTTTTGTGCTCTTTCTTGCTACCTCTCCAATTCCTATATGCCAATCAAAGGAAAATCAAGTTAGAAAGTAAATAAATTTGTCTACAAATAGTATTTGAAAACTGTCTTTTGACTCTTCTTACCTGTGTGATGTTAGATCATTTAACCTTTTGTGCCTTAGAGATCATCTAATACAAAGGTAGCTGGGTAGTACAGCAGATAGAGGACTGTGCTTAAGTTAGGAAAGATCTGAGTTTAAAATCTTGCTTTAGACCCTAGCTGTGTGACACTGGGCAAATCACTTAGCCACTCAGTCTCATTTTCCTCACCTATGAAATAAAGAGATTTGACCTAATATCTATCTAGGCACCTTTCAGTTCTAATTCTAAGATTCTTTCAAGCCTGTTCATGGATATAACTAAGAACTCTTACACCAGCAGCAAATTCATTTGAGTATTGGTAATGGACATCAGCGAAGAGGCTAATTCACACCATGAGCACATGTGCTAAGAAAGAGTGAGGAAGTACCTTAGAGCATCTAATCTGTGCTCCCACAACTTGACTGGTGGTCACCAATTCCACCTCTCAGGAGAAGATTAAGGTGGAATGAAGAGGAGTGACCAAAAAGAGGAGGAGCCTACTGGTAGAGAAAGGTAGTTCCTGGGAAAGGATGCCATATTGATAGTTGAGAGGCATTGTGATACAATGGAAGGGCTCTAGCTAGCAACACCTTAGTTAACAAAGTTTAATGGTTATGTACTTCAAGGGATGAAAAGCAATATGTTTGCTATAAAATAGTAATTTTTTAGAATTATAGTATCAATTAATTAATTAAATAAAATAAAATATATTAAAACATGAATTTTCTTTGAATTAAAATGATCACTATTCTCTCTCTCAACTCTGCCCAGAAGTATTCACTAAATGATCAGTGAATAAAGATAAGGATTACAAGTTAAAATACTTTTCCACTGAAGTTTTGGTTGTAAAGGAAAATGCAGTAACAACAGAATTTAAAAGGGACATAATATGACCTAATAAAAATGCCTTATAAGTTGTAATTATACAAAGCTGTGAAGGGAAAGATGAGAGTAGAAAACAGTATCTTTCCAACTAGAATGAAAATAGATCTTAGAATTCCATGTGGGAACTTGGTGTTGTTTTTCTTTTTAAACCATGTCTAGTATTTCACTGCTAATATAGAATTTTAGGTGGCTAAGGTGCACTACACATTATTGCTTAATCAGTGCAAACAAGGCTATAAAATTGTTGGTCCCCAAGAGAAGCCAAGTTATCTCCTTTCCTTGAACAAGATCCTTTTTTTTCAGAAACACTTACGATTTTCTATTCATATTAGACTGACAATATCACAAGCTTCCACATAAGCTTAATAGAAGATAGCTTTTATGTTCTAAGGCCTCCTTGAGTTCAATACTCAGCAACACTCATTTCTGCTATTTGAAATAAGAAAGAACTATTGAAGAATGCAAAACACATATTGCATGCACACACACATCAAACAATGCCAGGCCTAGAGGCCTGAGGGCTACCAAAGTCTTCTTACCTCTATCCCGAGGTCTTCGGTTGGCCAAACCGGATGCTCGTATGAGAGAAAGGACGTTCCAGAGTCGAACAAGGGTTGAGCTTTATTTCAGGGTCTAGTTACAAGTGTAGGGGAATTCTTCCTTAGGAGGGAGCGAAGAATCTCCCAAGGAGGCAAAGATCTTACAATAAGAGATTGGAAGTAGAAGTATAAGTGGGGAGAGAGGGGGAGGGGAGAGAGGAGAGAGGAAAAGCGGAGCCTTGTTGTCCTCACCGCTCCGTGCCCCTCCCGCCAAGAGAACTTTCAGGCTTTCCTGATCCTACCTAAACTCTCCAGCAGCATAGTTTGCATCTGAATACCGTGCTGTTAGATAACAATAGTGTGCCCAGATCCGGGACAATCTCAAGGGAGGGGAGAGCTCTCTCCCATCACGTTTCTCACAGGAAGAGGCGGAAATACGCAAGATAGCTCGGTTCACCTCAATTCCCAGTCGTTTCCTAGGGGGGTCTCGTGAGAACTCTAAGATTTAGAAGTTCCCACCTTTACCCGCCCGAGACTGTCCACATGGAATTGAGCTTCCAACCCTAGCAAAACAAAATCCTTGTACTAGGGAGCTGGAAGAGGAAAAGCATTTATTCAGCACTTACTATGCCCCAGGCACTGTGCTCAGCACTTTAGCTCATTTATTTTCACAACAACCTTGGCAGGTGGGTGCTATTATGATCCCTATTTTACAGTTGAGAAAACCGAGGCAGACAGAGGCTAAGTTACTTGCCCTGCTAGTATTTGTCTGAGGCCACATTTGAATTCATATCTTCCTGCCTCCAGACCTTTGGTTCTAAAATCCATGATGCCACCTAGCTGCCTCTTCGATCATCTAGTCTGAATCCCTGACCAAAGTATGAGTCTCCTCCATACCAACTCTAATTAAGTGATAATTCTGTTTCTGGTTTTTGATTACTTTTCTAAAGTATTGGACACTAGTGATATCAGCAGGACCAAAATGCCTTACTGGGAGATAAAAAGGTGTTCATCTCAGGAAAAAAAGTCCAAAACAGTTTAGACAGAGGACTCAGATGCTAGTTGGAATCACAAAAGAACCTTGACCTTGGACATTAAACCTGACCTGGCCAGACCTTGACCAGATCACATATATGCTTCAGTGTGTGGTTTATCTTCTATGTGGGTTTCATCATCCCCAAATGGACTATCAAGCAGTTTTGCCTCCAAGCTCATTTATAGCCTTAGTTCCTAGAACTTATCACTTCATTCTGTTGTATCCACACACAAGGATATGAGCTCTAGACCTCACAGCTCTCCATCACCCATAACTACCACCTCCCTGATCAAAAATTCTGGAATCCCATTTCTAATCACTACCTCCTGATCTCTATCTCTCCTTCCACTTCACTTCTCTTAAAACTATTAACTTTCTTATTTATTTTTAATTAACAAGCAATTTTCCCTCACCCTGACCAATGTAAAAGAAAAGGAAAAGAAAAACATATAATTGTGACAAACACGCATAGTCAAGAAAAACAAATTCTCACATTGTGTCTTCAATTCTCTTTATGAATCTTGAATCTCACTTCTTCATCATGAGGCAGATAGCATGTTCCATCACTCCTCTAGAATCATGATTGGCCATTAACTTTATCAGAGATCTTAAGCTTTTCAAAGTTGCTTGTTCATACAATATGTCTGTTACTGTATATATTATTTCTTCTGGTTTGGTTCATTTCGCTAAATCAGTTTATGCAAGTTCTCCCAGGTTTCTCTACACCAATCACTCTCATTATTTCTTATAGTACAGTCATGTTCCATTATATTCATATACCATTTATTAAGCCATCTTCCAATTCATGGACATTCCTTTAGTTTCTGGTTCTTTGGAACTATAGAAAGAGCTGTTCTAAATATTTTTGTATGCTTATGTCCCTTTATTTGTTTTATCTCTTAGACATATAAGCTTAGTAGAAGTATTACTGGCTCAAATACACGCAGTTTAGTGACTTCAGGGGCATACTTCCAAACTGATTCTTTGTCTTCCCTATAATCTTGCTTCTTCATTTCTCCTTAATTTCCAATTCCATCCCCCTTACTCTGACGATACGTTTTTTTCTTCATTTTCACCCTATAGTGGGCCAGTTCAATGTTAGACGGTCTTCTGTTCTGAATCACCTTGCTCTCTTTTCTCACCATTTCTCATGTCTTGCCAATCATCAGCCCTAATGCTGATTTTCTTTCTTTGCTTATACTCTAGAACAGCTGGACGCTGCTAGGAGAAGTTATATTGTGCTGACTGAGTACACCACAAATCATGTTTTCTCTTTTCATTGCTAAATGACAAACATTCCCCCTTTCTTTCTTTCCTTCCTTCTTTCTTGCCTTCCTCCCTCCTCTTACACCCTTCCTAGTATGTTCTCCCTACCCTCACTTCTCATTTTAAAGCCTTTTTAAAATTGTATTTGCAAGACATTTTTTTTTAATTGACTTGTTAGGCACATTCCATTTCTGCCCAGGAGTACAATATCTCTGTATTTTTAACTATGGTTTGAATTCTGTTCTCAAATTCTATCTTAAAGAGTTGTTCATTTCCCAAATCTTCTCTCTTCAGAAGCCTTTGTGTTCTGATAGCAATAGTGGTTTAATACGTTACCCTTGTCCCTAGTCATGTTACTTTCTTGTTTAGGAACTAATTTTCCCTAGCAAGGCTTTCTATATCTTTTCTGGCAGCACTACTTGCCCTCATAAAACCCAGCAAAAGTTTGACAAGTCTTCTGAGGTTCTCTGTCAAATCTTGGATAAATGACCCTGGGAAGACAGTATGTCTCTACTGAATTAAGGGGTGAATATTCAATTTGCTAAAGGATTATCTTGTGTTTCTTTAAACACTAGCCTCCTTTGTGCATTGAAAATTCAATTTATGTGCAATTATTTTGAGGAATTCATCTATTGCATGAAGCCAAATGCCCTTAGAAAAATAAATGTTTATTGATGGCTTTTTTAAATCACTCAGTATCCTTCTCCTTTCTCCTCCTGGAAAGTTATCCCACATAAAAAAATTAAGAAAAAAGTGGGAAAAATCTTTAAAAAATTATCAATATATCAAAAACATCTGAAAATTAAGAAAATTTAAAATACTTGTGGATCATCTCTCTCTGGAAAGAGATGGAGTGGGTGAATCAGCTGAAATTTTTAATGTGTAATGAAAGTGTTCTCCAAACATTGAGGGGATTAATGTGTGTGTGTGTGTGTGTGTGTGTGTGTGTGTGTGAGTGTGTGTATGTGTATGTGAACAAATATTAAAGGAAAGGAACTAGAGTTACTTTCCTCTTTTTTTTCTGGGAGATTAGACTGAAAGATCTTTCAAGTTACCAAGAAATATTATGTGAGTTGAAGGAAGGACTTACTCAAGCACATATTAACCTGATCCATTTTTTATTGCCTATGTACGAGGCCAGTATCCAAGTGAATATTTTAATTCGTCATTAATTTTTCTATAGAAAAAAAGGATAAGAAGGAATCAATTTAAAATACTTGGAGAGGTTTTGAGATTAGAAACTTACAAAGAAATTATGAAATCATTTTAACTAGGAACACACTAAAAGAGGGATGTTTCCTATTATATTAACATCCAGTGGTGAATGTAACTCAAGTAGCTTAAGAAGAATTTTGTTTAAATGGGTGAATTATTTCAATATCAGTGGTCACTGTAGGACCTAGTATTCATTGCTTTTATTATTTTGCTTTTACTGAGAAAAAAGAAATTAATTCTAGTATTCTGTTTTACTGGCTAAAAATGGTTTTTAAAGTGTTACTTTAGGCTTTGATAGTTAAAAAACTCATTTATTTACAAATATCTAATTTTTCACAAGGCTTTCCTTTTTTATTTGCTCTTAAACTATCTTACAGCTGAAAATATGATACAACTATTGACAACTCTACAGAATCTCTATTGTGTAAACCAAAAACAAATTATTAACACCTAGTACCTCCTTAGCTTACCTTCCTTTAAAAGCCATTTTAAATTTTTAAAAATTAAAACTCTCTCTAGATAAAATTCATTCATCTATCTTTCTATTTATTTATATACATCTGTTTAAAAAGACTGCAGCTTCAAGTAATTCTTTTTTGCCCTTAAGATATCTATAGTGATAGACTACTTCTCTACCTTATTCACTTGAGTTCCTCATTTATAATTAGGAAATGAATTGTTCTTTAATTTTGCTTACATGGTTTACCTTTCTTATATTTCCCAGTTCCTTGAGGCCTTTCTTTTAATACTAATAAAAGAGACAACCCATTATCTAAGTCACTAAAACCCCCCCAAAAAAAGAAAAAGGGAAAAGAAAGAGGAAAGCAAAGCTCCCAAAATTGAAAATTCATGAGGGGCATTCACAATAAAGATAAAATAAAGGAAGAGGCAGTTAGGTGGCAGAGTGAACGGAGTGCTGAACTCAGAAGTCAAAAATTCTGAGTGTTAATCCTGTCTCACACAATTATTGTTCTGTGATCCTTGGAAAATCATTTAACCTCTATAGAACTGTTTCCTTAACATGAGTAAGAGAGTATTGAACTCAATGACATCCAAGGTCCCTTCCAACACTAAATCTATAATTTAAATTCTTAGAAACTATTAAGTCAATTACAGGCCAAGAGAACTAAAAATTTTGGATCATATAATTAAAGATTTCGAATGGAAGAGATCTCAGTGCTCAACTAACTCAACCTCTCTATTTTATAGATGCAGAAAATAATAGAGAAAGTTTGTGAGTTGCCCTAAACCACATCTGTAGTCAGAATAAAACAGTATTTGAACACAGTTCCTCTTTTTCAAGAACTGGTACTCTTTTTTCTACAAAATAAATGAATATAAAATAACAAAAAAAATTAAATGCTAAATTTCAGAAAACAATAGAGAGTTCAAACAAACCAATTTCAAAACCATAAAAAGAATAAACTACAAATGAACTTCCAAATTAAAAAAAAAATCTGAATCAACTTACAAGTAAATTCTACCATATGTTCAAAGAACAAATAATTGTTTTTAATGGATTTATTTTTGACATCCATTTTTAAATTTTGAGTTGCAAATTCTCTTCTTTTTACCAGTCCTACTCCTACCCATTGAGAATGCCAACAATATGATGTCAAGTTCATGTGTGAAATTATTCAACACATATTTCCATATTAGCCCTGCTGAAAAAAAAGCAGGAAAAATAAAATGAAGAAATTATACTTTAATCTATATTGAGTTTTTCAGTTCTCCCTTTGGAGGTGGATGACATTTTTTGTCATGAGTCTTTTGGAATTATCTTAGATCATTGTCTTGATCAGAATAGCTAAACCTTTTACACTTGATCATCACAACAATATTGTTGTTACTATGTACAATACACACTTGGTTCTCCTCATTTCACTTGGTATCAGTTCATTTATCTTTTTCCAGATTTTTCTGAACTATCTTGATCATCATTTTCTATAGCCAAATCATATTCCATTATAATTGTAAATTCATCACATCTTCCATCATGATTATACATCATCACAACTTGTTTAGTCATTTCTCAATTGATGGGCATCCCCTCAGTTTCCAATTCTTCACCACAACAAAAAAGGCTACTATAAACATTTTTGAACATAGAGGTCCTTCTTCTTTTCTTTGATCTCTTTGGGATACAGACCTAGTAATGGTATTGCTTGAACAAAAGGTATATATAGTTTTATAGCTCTTTGAACACAGTTCCAAATTGTTCTTCAAAATGGATGGCATAGTTCACAACTCTATCAAAAAGTGCATTAGTCCAGATGGTAGATTAGGGGCAGCCAACCAGCTAAATTCTCTCAACATTTCCCTCCAAATAATACCTCAAATATCATTTTGGATCAGCAGAACCAACAAAAGGTTGAGATGCTTTTCCAGCCTAAGAGAACCTAAGGGTTCAGCAAGAGAAGTCTATGGCATCAGGTGGAGGTCTGTCAAGAGCTCACACATGCAGTCATAGTGCCAGCAGCAGCTTCAGGAGCTCTCCATCCAGAAATGCTCTTGGTCACATTTCCAGGGCAGAGAGGATTACCAACGGTCAGTCACAAGGGAGAAGGAAATTTTGTCACAGAACCGAAACAAAGAGGAGCACTTGTGTTTGGGGCTAAAGGGGAGCAGGAACCCTTACTGGATAAAAGCCAGAGCATAGACAAGGGGAACAGTTGCCATACTTTCCCCAGAATTAAACTACCTTGAAGGCACCAAAAAAGCAACTATCTGAAATTACAAATGCTTGGGTGGAGGTAAGATGGTAGAGTAGAAAGGAGGACCTGCTGCAGCTCTCCTCCCATAACCAATGAAATACCTGGAAAAAACAAACAAATTCTAGAGAATCAGAAGCCACAAAATGACAGAGTGAAAGGGATTTCCAGCCCAAGACAGCCTGGAAGGCTGACAAGATGGTCTATCTCACCAGGCTCAGAGTGGAGCACAGCAAAGCCTTGGCTTTGCAGCACAGCACAGACAGCACTGGAGCAGGCTTCAGGGTGCAGAATCATGGGTACCACCTGTGGTTCCCAGATTTCTCAATCCACAAACAACAAAGACAGCTTCAAAGGCCAGTGAGAAGATTTTTCACCACGGTGAGAGGGGAGCTTAGTCGGGTCCCACTCTCAGTCCCAGGGCACCAGCCACTGCGGCAGCAGTGTCCACTTTTGGAGCCCTCAGCCTAAAGACTCTGGGGGAATCAAGTAGTCCATCTGGGTCTCAGTCCTAAGTGGTGGTCCTGGGGTGAGGAGGAGCACTGGGGTTGTTGAGCTGGTTGAGGCTCTGGAAAGGGAATCCTACTCAAAAGATCTTGGGCAGAAAAAGAGTGCTTGTGGGTGCTTCCAGACAAGAACACAGCCCAGGAGAGGAGTAACTCCTCTCTTTTTATTGTGACACCTTGGAGGAACCAAGAATTTACAGGTCTCCAGAGTATACCCTCCACTTGACAAAGGACTCAAAAGTAAAGTAACTGCCTGGGGAAATGACCAAAAAAGAGAAAAAAATAAGACTATTGAAGGTTACTTTCTTGGTGAAAAGTTATTTTCCTCCATCTTTTTGGATGAGGAAGAACAAATCATACCATCAGAGGAAGACATAAAAGTCAAGGCTTCTACATCCAAAGCCTCCAAAAAAATCTATGCATGGTCTCAGGCCATGGAAGAGCTCAAAAAGGATTTTGAAAATCAAGTAAGAGAGGTGGAGAAAAAATTGGGAAGAGAAATGAGTGATGTAAGAAAATCATGAAAAGAAAGTCAATTGCTTGCTAAAGGAGACCCAAAAAAATTCTGAAGAAAACAACACCTTTAAAAACAGACTAACCTAAGTAGCAAAAGAGATCCAAAAGCCAATGAGGATAAGAATGCTTTAAAAAGTAGAATTATCCAAATGAAAAGGAGGCTCAAAAGCTCACTGAAGAAAACAGTTCTTTAAAAATTAGAGTGGGGCAGATGGAAGTTAATGACTTTTTAAGAAATCAAGAAATTATAAAACGAAACCAAAAGAATGAAAAAATAGAACACAATGTGAAATATCTCATTGAAAAAACAACTGACCTGGAAAATAGATTCAGGAGAGATATTTTAAAATTCATTGGCCTGCCTGAAAACCATGATCAAAAAAAAGCCTAGACATCATCTTCTGAGAAAATACCAAGGAAAACTGCCTGGATATTCTAGAACCAGAGGATAAAATAGAAATGAAAGAATTCACTGATCACCTCCTGAAAGAGATCCCCAAAAGAAAACTCCTAGTAATATTGTAACCAAATTTCAGAGTTCCCAGGTCAAGGAGAAAATATTACAAGCAGTCAGAAAGAAAAAATTCAAATATTGTGGAAATACAATCAGGATAACACAGGATTTAGAGCTACTACATGAAGGGATCAAAGGACTTGGAATATGATATTCCAGAGGTCAAAAGGAACTAGGATTAAAATTATGGATCACCTACCCAGCAAAATTGGGCATAGTACTTCAGGGGGAAAAATGGTTATTCAAAGAAATAGAGGAATTCCAAGCATTCTTGTTGAAAAGACTAGAGCTGAATAGAAAATTTGAATTTCAAATACAAGAATCAGTAAAACATGAAAATGTAAACAAGAAAGAGAACTTAAGGAACTCATTAAAGTTGAACTGTTTACATTCCTACATGGGATGTTATTTGTAACTCATGAGACTGTTTTCAGTATTAGGGTAGTTAGAGGGAATACATATATACATATATATATATACATATACATATATATATATGTAGGTGTTTATGGGTATGTAGGTATGTGTATGTATATGTGTGTACACATATACACACATGCACACATAGAGGGCACAGGGTGAGCTGAATATGAAGGAAGAATATCTAAAAAAATAAAATTTACAATTGAATGGAATGTACTAGGAATAAGATAAAGGGAGAGGTAGAATATAACAAATCATCTCACATACAAGAGGGAAGAAAGGCTTCTTCAATGGAAGGGAAGAGGGAGAAGATGAAAGGAAATAATTGAGCCTTACTCTCATGGGATTTGGCTTAAGGAAGGAATAGCACACTAAATTGTATGTGGAAATCTATTTCACCCTGCAGGAAGGCAAGGGGAAAGGGGATAGGAGAAGGGCAGCAAATTGGAGAAAGGGATAATCAGAAGCAAACCTGGGATAACAGGTCAAGGGAGAGAATAGAATAAATGAAGGGCAGGATAGGACAGAGCGAAATGTGGTTAGTCTTTTACTATATAAATATTATGGAAGTAAAACATTGTTACATATGTATGACCTATATTGAACTGTTTGTTTTCTCAATGAGGGTGAACGGGCAGGGAGGAAGAGAATATGGAACCCAAGCTTTAAGAATGAATGTTAAAGACTGTTGTAGCATGCAACAGGAAATTAAGCCATAAAGACAATGGAGTATACAAATCTATTTTGCCCTACAGGAAAACAGAGGGGAAGGGGGATAGAAGAAGGGTGGGTTATAGAAGGGAGGACAGACTGGAGGAAGGGTTGGATGGAATGCATGCTGTCCTGGGATGGGGGTAGGGAGAGATGGGGAGAAAATTTTGAATTCAAATTCTTGTGGAAGTAAAATATATATTAAAATACATATTCATTCAATAAAAATTTATCACCCCCCCCAAAAAAATAAAGAAATTACAAATGCTGGTGGGAATTAGGGGAAACCAGATACATTAATGAGCTGTTGGTGAAGTAGTGAACTGGTCCAAACATTCTGAAGAACAATTTAGAACTATGACCAAAAGACTTCAAAACTGTGCATACCCTTGGACTCAGCAAGGCTACTACTAGGTCTGTACCCCGAAAGACATCAAAAAAAAAAAAAAAGAGACTTACATGTACCAAATATTTATGGCAGTTCTTTTTGTGCTGGAAGTGAATTGAAAACTGAGATGATGCTCATTAATTGGGAAATGACTGAACACATCAAAGCATATGATTTTTTTGGAGAGCTATTGTGCTATAAGAAATGATGGTAGGGGAGTTTTCAGGGGGAAAAAAACATAACAAAGCCTATAGGAATGATGCAAAGGGAAATGAGAAGAACCAGGAAATTATTATGCAGAATAACTACAATGTTGTAACAATGATCATCTGTGAAATACTTGGCTATTCTGACTAATACAATGATCCAAGACAATTTCAAAGGACTCATAATGAAAAAATGCTATCCACCTACAGAGAGAGAACAGATAGATGAACTCTAAGTACAAACTGAAGCATAATTTTCTTCCTTTGTTTTTATTCTTTTGTGTGTGGGGAGTGGATGTGGTGGTTGGAAGGGTATAGCTAATACAGTTCCTATAGTAAAGGATTTAATCAAAATCCCAAAATAATGATAGCCTGTTTATGGCATCTATAAATAGCATGCTTTAGTGTCTAGGGACTATTTCTACAGAGTTAAAAATTGTCAGAAATTCATTAAAGGTGTCATTGTTTGAGTTCCCTTGTTCTTCTGAACCATGTGACTCCTTATGCAAATTCCTGAAAAGCAACAGCTGTATAGATAATGGCCTTCTGGGCAGTGGGGTGCCTTCCTGGAATCTGGTAAATGTCCAGTAAAATGTTTCACAAACATTCACAGACAAGATTATGACAGCACATCCCCATTTCTATGTCATGGTAAATAATAAATTTCCATGTTGAGTTTGAGCGGAAACAAACCAAATTCTGCTTTAATATCACAGTTTTTCCACATCCCCTCTAGCAATTGACATTTTCTTTTTCTTTCATGTTAGCCAATCTAGGTGTGAGATGGTACCTCAGAGTTGTTTTAATTTGTATTTCTCCAATCAATAGTTATTGAGATTTTTTCATATAACTATAGATAGGTTTGACTTCTTATAAAAACCACTTGTTCGTTTCTTTTGACTACTTATCAATTGGAGAACAGCTTTCTTTCTTTCTTTTCTTTCTTTCTTTTTTTTTTTTTTTTACAAATTTGACTCATTTCCCTATATATTTGAGAAATGTGACTTTTTTTTAGATAAACTTGCAATAAAATCTCCCTCCCCCCCCCCCGCAGTTCATTGCTTTCTCTCTAATCTTGTCTATATTGGTTTTGTTTGTGCAAAATCTTTTATATCTAATGTAATCAAAATTATCCATTTTGCCTACTATGCTTCTATCACTTGTTTGGTCATAAATCTTCCCTTATTCATAGATCTGAGAGGTAAATTTTTCTAAGTTCCCCTAACTAGCTTATGATATCACCTTTTATTTCTAAATTACGTACCCATTTTGTTTGGTATACAACGTGTTGCTCTATATCTAATGTCTACCAAACTTTTCCAGTTTCCCCAGCAGTTTTTGTCAAATAATGTCTTCTTGTCCCAAATGTTTGGCTGTTTGGTTTTATCAAGCACTAGATTATTATGGTCATTTATTACTGTGTTGTATACCTAATCTATTCCACTGATTCACCACTCAGTTTCTACACTAATACCAGATTTTTTTTTCATGATTACCACTTTGTAACATAATTTGAAATCTAGTACTGCCAGGCAACCTTCTTTTGAATTTTTTTTCACATTCCCTTGATATTCTTGATTTTTGTTTAAGGTTGGATCAGTTCACTACTCCACTACCAGTTCATTAAGCTACCTAGTTTTCCCTAAATGAATAATGAATTTTATTATCATTTTTCCTAGCTTCATAAAAATGTTTATTGATATTTAATTGGTATGACACTGAATGAATAAATTAATTTAAGTAAAATTATTATTTTTATCATATTGGCTCAGCCTATCCATAAGCAATGGATATTTCTCCAGTTATTTAGATCTGTATTTTTGTGAAAAGTATTTTGTAATTGTGTTCATATAGTTTTTGGCTTTTTCTTGACAGGCAATCTCTTAAGTATTTTATATCATCTATAGTTATTTTAAGAGAAATTTTTCTTTCTCTTGTTGCTGGGTTTTGCAAAGAAAATTAATTTCAAATTACAAATACAGTTTTCAGAATCAGAGGTAGAAGTCACCTTACCAAACTTTTTTTCTCTGAGACAAATATCGTCCTGATTCCCAAGTAAAGAAAAAATGAAACAGAGAGAACTATAGGCCAATACCACTAAAGATAGGTACAAAAATATTGAAATAAAATATTAGCAAAGAGATTAATTACATTAAAAAGATCATTAATTTATATAAAAGTATAGAATGGTTCATTAATGAGAAAACTATAAATATAATAGATAATATTCTAGCATATTTAACAATTAAAGTAATTAAAAACACAGGATTATATCACTAGGTATATAAAACACTTTAATAAAAATCCAGCACTTACTTATGTTAAAAACACTAGATGTATACCAGCAAATTGTTCTTTATTTGTAATAAATAATATCTCCTAAAATAAAATTTTTTTAAGAACAGCATTATTTGTAAAAAATAAACATCAGAAGTCATTTCAATAATATCAGAGGTAAAGCAGGGATGTCCATTGTCACTATTATTTGATATGATCAAAGAAATTCTAAACGTAGCAATAAAAATTAAAATAAATCAAGGGAATAAGTATATGCAAATAAGAGACTTAGCTATTCACATTTCCATATTATATATTAATTGACCAAGAGAATCCTGGTGTTTCAATGAAAAACTTAGTTGAGAGAGTAGCTTCTATACTATAGGATAATATAAAAAGTTATCAGCTTAAATGTTATAAGCTTTTTCATATATTGTTACTACAACTTAGTAGGAAAAAAAAGAAAAAGATACTTCATTCAAAATAATTACAAAATGCACAAAACATCTGTAGGCAACCTACCAATATGCATTTTGGATCAATTTGGATTCAACAGCTTCAAATTTTTATTTGTAAAACTAAGAACAGAAATATTTCGGGAGATAATTATTATGTATGTTTTATCCTTGCCATTTTGACAAAAAATTGTGATACTGCCTACTTCAGTTGATAGAATTACCTCTCTCTCAATAAAATTACCAAGATAGAACTAAAGAATCTCATGGGAAATAATGTTTTCAAGTAGGTATGATAAGTTCTAAAGCAACCAGATCACAAACTTTTCTATAAAGCAATAAACTTTTAGTTGTGATTAAAAATAGGGAAGCTGATAAATTCAATCAAGATTCACAGTTGCCTGCTGTTTCAGAGTAGCACCTACTGCTCAAGGACTTTACATTTATATAGTAAGGACTCTGTATTAGATTAAAAAAAAACTCCCTGGAAAACTGAAAAGTAGTTTTACAGAAACTACCAACACTTGGCAGCTAAGTGGCACTGTGGTTAGACTACTGGGCCTGGAATCAGGAAGACCTGGTTTAAATCTGGCCTCAGACACTTGCTAGCTGTGGGACTCTGTTTGCCTCAGTTTCCTCATCTGTAAAATAAACTGGAGAAGAAAATAGCAAATCACTCCATGTAACAGTAAGTACCCTGATATACACGGGGGGAGGGGAGGAGGGTCTGCTATCACAGGTTCTTTGATCTGCTTTTCTAAAAAGAAAGACAACTTTTGAGGAGTTAACAATTACTTTAATCCAGCACATGTATCACTCAGTTAGCTCAAGGGAAAAGTCAGCACCCTGAACTTCAGATAAAATACAGAAAAATCAAAAGTCAACAGACATGCTTCCAAATGTCTGACCATTAACATACATGCATCTTTCCTAGAGAGGGAAGCACCAATATCTGGGTTTTCAAAGTCACGGGTCTGCTTAGGGACTTCCCAAAGTCTCATCTGACACACAAACCCTCTTCCAAAAACTAAACTCCAAAGTAAATCCACACCTCAGAATTTTTATACACTTTTTAGAGTCAGAGGGCGTCACATCCCTTGAGAACCAGTGCCTCATTAACAAAAAGTGTGGACCTTCCTAGGTCCAATAAGGGGTGGAAAATAGCCTTGTTAATCACATTGTTCAGAGGCATTATACTTTGTAAAAACAAAAAGAGCAAAAGATCCTACTTTGCTTGCCCTTACAATCCACCCTTCTAAGATGCTTGACCTTACAATCCAAATAGCCATGGATCCTGGAACAAATAGAGGCATTATACTTCTTGATTATACTAAAACAGAAACAGCAGAAGATCCTACTTTGCTTGGCCTCGCACTCCAGTATCTCTGCCAAGAAAATCCTAATGAGGTCATGAAGAAACAGGCATGACAAACAACTGAACACAAACCGATACTTTACACAATATACTTCAGTAATTTCTGAATAAATACAAGACACAAATATAAATCATCATATCATTTTTTAAAATAGAGAGTGAAAGGATGTGTGTTTCATAATTATGGCTGGAGAACTCACCTAAACAAGGAAGAGCACCTCAGTTTCCTCATCTACAGAATGCAAATGCTAGTTTAAATAATCATGAAGGTCTCATCTAGCTCTAAAATTCTATCATATTTAGAGTGATTATAAATTTATTTTAGGATAATTCTTTGAACATTTTTGAATTAACAGAGGCTAACTCCATTAAACCGGGTAACAGAAAGTTTATTATAAATTATAGGGTCATGTTTTCAAAGACACAGTCTTAGAGAACAGTCAAGCCACTGGTATGTAAACTGTGCTTGCAGTTGGTCTACTTCACAAGATAACTGAACACGTAAGGGAGATGGATGGCAGAAAGATATCCAAGCAGCTGCTATGTGCTGATTGAGAGAGGGCAGCACCAACAATAACAGGGCAGGAGTAATGCCAGAGAACTGACTCTGAAGAGTAACTTTTGAGCCATGTGGTGTGATTACTTATTGCTAACACTGACAATAGTAGAATGCTCTTGCTAATGGGCAGCTGCCTCAGATGGGATGACTCAACATTTATCATCATTCAGACTAGGTGGCAGGGCTATAAATGGTAGACCTAGTAAATCATGACTACAGTTTGAAAGAATTATTAGAGTTACAATGAGCCATAGAGGTCATCTAACACAACTTCTTCAATTTTAAAGAGAAAGAAAATGAGTCAGGTAGAAATGAAGTAACTTGACTTAATAGTAAGTGATAGTTCTGGTATTCAAATAGGTCCTCTAATCTACCATGTCACTAAAGAGTGAGAAATCTTGAAATCATATCATTTTAGTATTCATGTAGAGATGGCAAGAATGCTTGACATGGAACCAGGAGACCCTAGATTCAGGTTCTGACACTTATCTAGCTGCATATCCCTGGGCAAGTCATTTAATCAGAGCCTCAGTTTCATCATCTAGAAAATAGGTATAATATTGCCTAATAAACACCTTGGTTGTGAGGATTATATAAAATAATTTATATAAAGTTCTGTCCAAAATTTAAAACACTATATTATATTCAGCTATCATTGTTTTACATACGAGGAAAATGAATTAATTAGGTCATAATTATGCCTTTTCAACTGCATCCATATGTACCAAGGGAAATAAGCAATATATTGAGATCAAAAAACACTTTGATTAAAAAAGGCCAAAACGCTTCAAATGTCTTTACTCAAAATACATTTTTACAAAACAAAGGAAAATCTGGGGGAAAAAAGTTTTATGAATGTCTTATACTCCAAATGGTGCATGTTTTCGTTGCTATAAGCATTGCTGCCACCAAAATAGATCACAATCATTTTAATAAATTTTTTCACAAAATAACAGAGCCAAAAACAAAACAAAATAACAAAACCAAAAATTATTTAGTGGAAGCCAAATTTCTGGTAATGTCTTTTTAGATTTATCTGATACTTGGACAATAGACTTGGATTCACTTCTAAGATTAACAATATAGTTGTTACATGTATAGTTCACATCATACTGCTTGCCTTCTCAGTGGTTGGGGGAAAGGCTGGAGGGAGAAAATTTGGAGTTCAAAATTTAATAAAAAGAATGCTATAAATAAAGAACAAACTTTTTAAAGACCCAAAACAAAACAAAAAACACGGTTGTTATATCTGGGTAGGATCTTTCAGCACTCTGGGTTTCTGAGTTGGTACTGGTACTTTTCTTTGTAATCCATTAATGCAAATCTTAGTTCTCTCGTTTGTAACATAGTCTTAAAGACTTACTGAATGGTAAAGTAGCTTTATCATAGTCATAACTAGTATCATTCTGGAATTAGGATTTTAATTCAAGTCTTTCTGATTTTTTTAAGCTAGCTCCATATTTGCTATTCTGTGCTGCCTCTCAGACATTCTTCAAAGATCCACCGTCACCTCCATGGTTCAATGAAGCATCAGAATAGGGCTTATGTGGAGGATGAGACAATGAGTTTGAAAATAATCATCACCACAAAACTTTCAAAATGTGTACTAAATGTCAACATCCAGCAAGTGTCAGTAAAACGATGTGGTTTATCAAAGAACTGAACCATCCCTGTTTTTTTCTTAGGTGGAGGGAAGGGAAGGTGAATGACAGTGGCTGTGGATAAAAACTCAGGCAAAGAATTTTCATCTTAAAAAAAAAAAGATTCCACAGATAATTCCATCAATTGGAGACTCATTTGTCTTAGCAAACTTTTCTTTCAAAATAAAATGCAGTCATTTCAAAGTTCAAAGTCATTTGTTTTTTATTATAAATTCTTTTAATAAGATAATCAAAGAGCAATATTGCTAACAGTTAAAGGGAGATACGTATTTTGATTTGGGAAAAATAAGAGAATTCTGAAGTGTGGAACACTCTAGAGGAAGACAGACAAAATAGAGTTTCAGACAGTCAAGGGCATTACATTCTTTCTTGGTGGATAGAATTATACATTTCTATGAGAAAAGTATGGAAAAAGGATTAGACAATATGAGTGAACAATTACTCTTTTCACTTTTTAGGTATTCTGTTTGATCATTCCTACTACATATTTACTTTTTTATAAGGTTGTAAAATTCAAATGATATATCCCAGAAGACTACTCTCCCACTGCATCTGATTGTTAAATAATCAAAGATAATCTAAGCAAGTGGACAGAACTGATCTAAGAAAGGAATTATCATTTCTTTTGCTCCTCCGCAGAGTTCCTACACAACATAATAAAGCCTTCTACTAGGTCTTTTTTTTCTTTTTCAACTGAGTCTGAATATTTCTTGGATACCACTGTAGCTTATGCAACCTTTGTTTCCACTGAATTGAATAGAAATGGAACTTGTTTTTACCCCTTAATCTGCTTGTTGAGGAGTCAATGAATTCTTGTTGGTCAACTGACCCAGTAGTTTAAGATTAGGTAAATTCTGGAATCCAGAAAGAAATAACAGAACTGGAGACATAGAGAGAAAGAAAAAGTGACAACCCAAGTCTGGTAGATTTTGAATCAGCTTTGAATTTTGAATTATCTGTATTCAGAAAGGTGTCAAAAATTAGTATCTCATGCTTTTACATTTCATGCAGCATCCTGGTGGCAGTACATAAAGAGAACTGGAAGTTTTCCCCTAAATGGTCCACTTTCCCTAACTTCCTTGTTACCCTAGAAGGTACTATCATCTTTATGGGTACATGGCTTGCAATTAGGTATCATTCTCTGCCTTCCATTTTTCCCCCCTCATCCCATATCTAATCTGTTACCAAGTCCTGTTAATCATGCCTTTGCAGCATTTTTCATAAGCATCTCCTTCTCTCTTCTGAGACTGCTGTCACCACCACAGGCCTTCATCACTTCACAACTGGACAATAGTCTTTTAGCTGCCATCCCTTCTTCAATACTCTTCCTACTTTATATCTTCCATTCAGTTATCAAAATGATCCTCCCAAGGCACGTCTTACCATATCATCCCCCTTGGCCTCTTCCCTACCTCAATAAATTTTAGTACATTCTTATTACTTCTAAAATAAAATGCTCTGCTTGACTTTTAAAACCTTTCTTAACCTGGCCCCTTCCTACCTTTTTATTAATTAGTTAATTTTATTTATTTATTTTGTGTTTTCAACATTCAATTCCATGAGATTTTGAGTTCCAAATTTTCTCCCTTTCTCTCCCTTTCACCAACCCTGAGATTGTGTGTAATTTGATATAGACTCTACAAACACTCCTATTAAATTTATTTTCACATTACTCATGTTATAAAGAAGAATTAGAACCAATGGGAGAAACCATCAGAAAAAAGATGAGAGAGAGAGAGACCGAGAGAGAGAGAGAGAAGAAATAGTATACTTCAATCAGCATTCAGACTCCATAGTTCTTTTTTTGGATGTGGACAGTATATTCTTCATGAGTCTTTTGGAGTTGTCTTAGTTCCTTGCATTGCTAAGAAGAGATAAGTCTATCAAAATTAGTCATCACACAGTGTGGTTATTACTGTGTACAACGTTCTCCTGGTTCTGCTCACTTCACTCGGCATCAATTCATATAAGTCTGTCCAGGTTTTTCTAAAGTCCATCTGCTCATCATTTCTTATAGTACAATAGTATTGCATTACATTCATATACCACAACTTGTTCAGTCATTCCCCAACTCATGGACATCCCCTCAATTTCTAATTCTTTGCCACCACAAAAAGAGCTACTATAAATATTTTTGCACATGTAGGTCCTTTCCCCATTTGTATGATCTCTTTGAGGCAGCCCTAGAAGTGCTATTGCTGGATCAAAGGGTATGCAAATTTTCTATACACCTTTGGGCATAGTTCCAAATTGCTCTCCAGAATGTTTGGTTCAGTTCACAACTCCACCATCAATGCATTAGTGTTCCCCTTCCCACCTTTTTAATCTTCTTATACCTATTCTTTCCTTTAGAAAAAATGAATACCTGAATCCTAGAAACCATTGAGACTACATAGAAATAGTTCCAATAGTACCTTTAGTACTTTTATCAGGTAGCAAAGGATCAGGGAAGGGCTACCTGGGACCAAAATGGATTTAAAGTAGAAAAAGCATAAACTACAGATAAATGGAAATTAGAGATGTCTTACAGTCAGAAATAATTTGGAGGAAAAATTGAGAATGAGAAAGACAGACAGAGACAGAGAGATAGAGAGAGATAGAAACAGAGAGACAGAGACAGAGATTTTACACACACACATTTTTAATGAGACATGGAAAGATTGAGGAAATTGTAACAATGCAGATTCCTCAAAGAATATACCTCAGAGACCTAAATGTTTTTTTCTTATTCTTTTATTGTCAGAGTTTTAATATGCCAATGGTGACATCAGATGAGGAAGGAGTTGAGTTAGATGTTGTTCTCCCTTTCTTACTTTCTCTTGAGTGTTGTCTTTATCTGAAAGACAGACTGAAAGCTCCTTGAGGGTAAGGGTCTTCTTTCTTTGTCTTATGTGTATCCCCAGTACTTAGTATAGTATCTGACACATACAAGGTGCTCAATAAGTATTTGTTGAATTGATTTGATCCTTCTTTGAATCCTTCTTGTATGATTGTAGATAGCTCTGATTTGCTATCAAAATGTCAGAAATAAACCTGGACATGATTTGGTACTGCCCCCAAGACCCCACTGTGACATTCAAATTGCTCCAATTTCACTTGTTGGCTTAATTACTTCTGGGATTATTCATAAGTCTTTGAAGGCACCCTATTAAAGCAATAGAATTATTAATTAATTTAAAGCTATGTTTATCATTTCTATATATACAGCTTACTTAAGACACACTAAATCACCTAGGTATGAAACTGGATAAAACCAATTCTCATAGACTAAACCTTATCTTTTTCTAGGCAACTGCCAGAAGCAATTGTTCTGAAGTCAGAGATATGTTATTTTTTGGGTGCTCATAATGCATTTCCTGGAAGAGGTCATGTATAGTTTAGTCAAAACAAAACAATGCAACAGAATTAGCATAAAGAAGTCTAGCTTTAATCTCTCCCCCTTCTAATATATCCTCTATGCTACTGCCAACTGTAACAGAAAGCACCCAGACACACAGAGGGGGGGCCTATCACAGGTTCTTTGATTTGCATGTCTAAAAGGAAAGGCAACTTTTGAAGGGTCAGCAATCACTTTAATCAAGCCCATATATCAAGGTAAAAAGTCAACACCCTGAACCTCAGAGAAAATATAGAGGAAATGCAGATCAGCAGACAGGGTTTCAAGCTGCCTGACACAAGCAATCAATACATTATAGATCAAGAGACAGATCCAACTGTCTAACCATTCAAACACTTGCAGCAGCAGATACACAGCTACGTTTGGTAAAATCCTCCCCCTCCCCCAACAACATGCCCATCCTCTGTCATCCAAGTATACTTGTGGCTCTGGCAAGTGGTGCCCTCATATGCTAGAATATGTCCTCCCAAGGACCATTGAGCAAGAACTCTCCCTTCCTCACTCCCCACCTGTCGCTTTTTATTTTAGTTGGGACAGAATTAGTCATATGAAATGAGCAAGCATGGGAGGGTTACAATCTGCAGCACTTGGCATATAGTGGGCATTTAATAAATGCTTTTTGACTGACTGTGCCAAAGATTTCTTTGATTTATCTGTACCCTAAAACCCACCCCACTTCTGAATTTCCCTGGACACTAACAACTTTCCAGTGGATATGTATGTGGCTTTACTGTCATCCTTGTTGTCTTACTTCTACTTCTCACATATCCATGAAGTTATCGAATTTTGCTCTTTCTACCTCCCCCACATCCATTCCTTTTTTTCCCCACTGACAGCCACCATCTCAGTTTAGGCTTTCATCACCTCTGATCTTGATTTTTGCAATAGTCTCCTGATTGAGCACTCTGCCTCATGTCTCTCCACTCTCCCCTCCACATATCTGTCAGAGATCTTCCTCAATTATAGATTTGATTTCCTCCCAATGTCGTTTATTCTATAAATCCCAGGGTCTCATAAACTCCTTCCAACTTGAGCACAACTGCATTTCCAGCTTTATTGTGTGTTATTCCCTTTTCTGAACGGCACAGTACAGTCACATTGGCCAACTTCTTGTTCCTCAAACTCATACAGAGTTATTCCAAATAGGAATAAGAAATCATAGTTTGATACAATGCATTTAGATGAATAGTTGCTTAAATACAGTGAAAGGTAGCAATGAAATCACAAGGGCAGCTTGATGGCACAGTGGATAGAGTGCCAGGCCTGGAGTCTTCCTGAGTTCAAATCCAGCTTCAGATAATTAGTAACTCTGTGACCCAGGGCAAGTCTCTTAACCCCATTTGCCTCAGTCTCCTCAACTGTAAAATGAGCTAGAGAGGGAAATGCAAATCATTCTAGTATTTTCGCCAACAAAACTCCAAATGAGATCATGAAGAGTCAGACATGACTGAAAAAGTGACCTAACAGCAAAATGAAATCTCAAACCCAATCCTTATCCTTGTTAGTAATTCATTTTTCAGGTAATCTTAGCATGCATATAAAGAATGAATTTATATTAAAATACATTTATATTGCATTTATATTAAAATACATTTACACATTACATATTATATATGCATATATATAAGGAGTACATTATATTAATACATATATAGATATATTTCTGCTATTTGCCCTTTGCTTGTTAGTTTGTCAGAGAATTGTCTAGGCCCCTTGAGAGAGGCACACACATCAGCAAGATTCCAATGTCGTTTTTGAATTCTATATGACTACACCAACATTCAAAGAAGCCTACCTGCTGAAAAGCTGTAACGTCCATTGAATCTAAACATTTATTATTTAATTGTTGTGCTTTATAGATTTCCATTTCAAAAGTATCTTTTTTGTAATTTTTTTTATTTTAAACTTAAATACAAAAGAAAAAAGAAAAAAATGCCATATACACAGCAGAGTGTAAGAGAAGATTCAATATAAAACAATAAATTTCCATTTGAAAAATAAACTTACATAATAAATACTAGACATTGCTTTCAGAGCTGCCCAGATTTTCTTTGCTTCCTTACTGGTTTTCTTTTGTTATCTGTTGTGCACTTTTTACTTAATTTTTCCCCTCCCTAATCACCTCGCACTAAAGAAGGTTATAATTAATCATGAAGATACATACATATATATATACATAGATATCTATAAACATACACATATATACACTCATACACATATATGTAAGGCTGTACTATGCTTATTCCCTCCTGTCATCTGTTTTTTCTGAAGGTATATAGCATCTTCTTTCATAGGTCCAAGTTTTTCCATGGTTTTTATAAATCAACCAACCCATGATTTCCTGCCCCACCATGATATTCCAATCCAATTACACCCATCTGATTGTCTAGGAAAGATTTTTCCCAATTTTCTGCATTCCTTCTATTCTTGGCTACTTAGATTTTCTTTATACAGAAATTTTTAATTTAAAATAATGGAAATTACCCTTTTTATACTTCACCAATGCTCTCCTTTGTTATAACATTCAAGGTCTGATACTGCCGAATCTACTTCCTTTATGTCTTTTTCCCTGGTTTCTTTCAAGTTTCCCATCTTTTGCTCTTCCAAATGATCTTTGTTATTACTTTTTCTAACTCTGCAAAAAAATTTTTTAGTAATTTAATTGGAATGACATTGAATAGATTAGTTAGGTAGAATTGTCATTTTAAATATTATATTGGCTTCACCCACACATAAGAAAAATATTATTTAGTTGTATAAAAAGTAGCTTATGCTAATACAGTTTATGTGATCCTTGGGTAGGTGTACATTCAGGTATTTTATACTGTCTAGAAATTTTAAATTGTCTAAATTCTAAAACAATATCAAATATTGCTGACACATAGAGTAGTTTCTCTATTTTTCACTTTTGATTAAATTTATTTTAACTTTAACTTTGTCTGAGATCATGATTACTATCCCTGTGTTTTTAAATAATAAATTCTACTCTTGCCCTTTATTTTATCTTTGTGTGTATCCCTTATTTTTATAATGCTTTTTTAAAGCAAGGTATTGTTGAATTTGAATTTTTAATCAGATATTTATTTCTGTTTTATGGGTAAATTCATCCCATTCACACTGTAAGGTACAATTATTTATTACGTATTTTCCTCCTTACTATTTTTGCTCACTATCCTTCTCACCCTGTTTACTTTCTTTCCTTCCTCCTCTCCTTTACTTGCACCCATTTCCTGGCCCTCCTATCTTGACCCAACCCTCTAAAACTCTTTCCCATTTACTCTCCTTCCACCCTATCTTCTTGTTCTCTTATTTCTCTCTGAATTTAGAAAACTTTTATACCATTCTAGATATGTGTGTATACATATATACATATATATGTGTATGTTCATGTGCATTTCCCTCTTTAACTTATTCCGCATGAGAGTAAGATTCCAGTACTACCTACCCAATCCCCTGCTAGCTTCTTCTATGTCAAATGTTTCCCTCTATACCTCATTTGCATGTGATAATTACACCTTTTTTCTCTCCCTACAGTTTCTTTTAGAAACACCTCCATCATATTGAGCTCAGTCCAAGTCTTTTTTTTCAAACTACCCAAGTAATGATGGCAATAATAAGAGTACCGCTAATATTTCCACATATATGTTTTAAACAATTTGACCTTATTGAGTCCCTTAAAATTGGTCTTTAATGAATGGGAAAGGTCTCCCCATTTAAATGGCCATTACCTTTCCTTGATAATTTCTTATAATATTGTATCAAGATTCTTTTTTTATTGTAATTTTCAGATAGTACAACTATTTTTGTACTCTTTCTCCTCAATCTGTTCTCCAGATCAGTTGATTTTTTCTGATGAGATGTTTCACTTTCTCTTCTATTTTTCATTCTTTTGATTTTGTTTTGTGATGTTTTCAGTGTCTTAGAATGTCATTAGCTTCCCTTTGACCAATTCTAGTTTTTAAGGAATTAATTTCTTCCTCATTCTCTATTTCAAGTTTCTCTGTTTTAAGTTGGTTGACTTTCTTTTCATCATTTTCTTGATTTTCTTGGATTGCTCTTGTTTTTTCTAATTTTTCCTCAGTGTCTCTTATTCAATTTTTAAAGTTCTTTTTAAGTTCTTCCTAAAAGTCTTTTTTGTGTTTGGGAACATTTGATGTTTCTCATTAAAAAAGGAAGTGGTTTTCTTTAGCTCCATTATCTTCCTCTGAATGTGAACCCAGATCTTCTCTATCCCCATGGTAACTATCCATGGTTGTGTTCTTTCTCCTTTGCTTACTGATTTTAATTTATTAACTTTTTTGTTTAATTTTGTTTTTAGCAGCTATTAGTGTAATCGAGGTGTAGTCCAGAGGCATGGGGAATAATGCTCATCAAGTCCTCCTTACTATTATTTTCTGATTGGTCTGTCTTGGGACCCAACCTTGGGCAGTCCTCTCTATTCCTAAGCCACAGCTAAGACCCCTAGTCGTATTGTCCCATAAATGATCTTGCTCCCTGAAGTCCCTCCAGTGGCTGCAAACTACAATTGTCTTCTCTGCATTGCAACTGAAACCAGGAACTCTGCTCTCCTGCAAATACTCACAGCCAGATGGGTCCCTACCTCTTGCTATTGCACTCACCAAGTGTGTGCTATCTCCTTCCTACAGCAGCAGCCTTGGATGTATCTGGTCAGCACAGCTGTATTTGTCATCCCTTGACAGTGGAAGGTCCTTCAATTTTTCTACTCAGTACTTAGATTCCCACAATGTCTATCTGAGGCTGTGGCTTAATCTAGCTATCCCCAGAGCTTGTTGTTTGTTTAGTCTTCTGAATGGGCCTAGAGGAATTTGCACTTCATTGTGGCAGAACTTCCCTATCCCTGGATGTCAAGTCTTTCCTGGGGTCTTCTCTAATTGTCTTAGGAGGACAACTGCTTTCCCAGTAATTGTTTTTGCTGTACTGAGGTGGTGTTCTGTCTTTTTTGTGTGTGTGGAGGAAATTTGGAGAGACAAAAGTTTCTTGACCTACTCTACCATTTTTCCAGAATTTTCTCTCCTGAAGGTATCTAAAGAAAAAGCATTTAACTTGTTTCAATAATTACATTGATCAAGCTGGTTGAATATCTAATACTTACAAGGGCATGTGATTTCATAGGTACCTACCAAAGCAGATAAGCACTCGCTTAGCAAATTATCATCTTAGAGTACTCTCTAAGGCACGAAGAGGTCCAATGACTTTTCCAAGGTCACATAGGCAGTTTATGTCAAAAGCAGGATGTGAACTTTGGTCCTCCATGCATGATTCAATGCTGCATCTCCTACTATTAATAAATACTTATTTATAAGTGCATCCTATCCCCCAGAATATAGACAGAAAATTTTCAAAAATAATGAAGCATATTGAATCATATTACTCTGAAAGCAAAACTTTAAAAATATGATAAATTATTATTTCATCCTTTTAAAATTTCTTTTGTGGGTTTGATGAATTATATAATAGCACAGTAGCACATGTATATGTTATAAAGTTCATACACACATGTACATATTACATATAAATTATAACATATAAAGCACACATATGTGTTTGCATGCATACCCATGTACATACATGTCCTCAATAATTTTTTCCTGATAGGAATATGAGATCAAAAAGTCTGTGGATTATGAGCTTAAAGAGTAAAGTTGAGATTCTGTAACCTGGTATTCAAAGTCATTTATACTTTGATCTCAATATACTTTTAATCAATCTTATATCCTACTACTCCACTAAGTATGTTCTACCCAAACTGGACCACTAACTAGGCCCTGAAAGTACTCCACTCAGTACTCAGTCATGCCTCCTCACTTCTTCTCACATTAGTGTTTTCAAATGAAATGCCCTTTGTCAAATCCCCTTAAAATGTTACCCATGCCTTAAGATCTAGCTCTCCCATGAATCCTTTCCTGATTCCCCCATAGCCTCTTGTATTGTTCACATAGCCCCCATTCCTTGTTCTTTTATAATTTATTGCCTTAAAAAAAACTATAAATAAACTCTTTGAGGGCAAGCAGTAAATCTCTGTACTTTTCACATAATAGGCACCCCATAAATTTCTGTGGAATTTTAAGTAAATAAATGAATTAGGCAGTTATAATATTATCTAGCATGGAAGTTTCAGGATGCATCTGCTTTCTTCAATAATGAAATATAAATAATAAAATAAAAAATATAAAAAATAAATAATAAAACGTCCACAAAGGGGGTAATCCCCTCAGTGATATAGAACACAGACTATGTGTATCTTTTTGTCCTATACAATTTTATTCATGTACATTATACAGGAGACTCAGCTAATATGTAAATTGGGTACATGTTCTATAGACTCTGCCATGACTGTGTTTCATTAACTTCTAGAAACATTATTTGTTCTCAGCTTTAATTAATACATGATTCTTATCCTAGATTATAAGATAAGACCAAACCACTTGTTTGAGAATCAATGTTTCCCAGCCCTTCATGATGAGATGTCATTTTTGAAGGATAACACATAAATACTTTTGGAATTACTTTGGAAATTCAAACTTCCTGGCTTAGACACCTTATATACAGCATATACCACTCAGCCTACAGCCTACAACTTTTGCCTTTTGAAATCCTAAGGATGCAAAACAAAACAGTTGCTAAGTTATGTTTCCTTTATCTGGGTGTACTCTTCCAAAGGAGGACAGTGGAATTAGTGGAAATCCCATCATGGATGAAAGCAAAGGTAGGTGGGTATCTGTCAAAGAAGTGATAAGGCAAACTGAACATTGTACTCATGAAATGAGTACTAAAGTGATATTATGCAAATGTTTCCTTTTTCTCTTGAGCATTAGTGAAGGAAGAAGGGGCATATGAGTTGAACCCCTGAAAGACTGGCTTTTAAGTGCTTTTCCCCCCTTGAGTAAGTCAGATGGGGAAAGTAAGAAAAAAGCAGGGGAGAAGGAATTTAACCTCAAAGGAATCATTTTAAATGATTGTTTGTCCCTGCATGACTGAACGATTTCAGAAAAGAACAGGATAGGGCAGATGGTAATGAACATCTCACCTTAAAGTGGACTTTTACATGGAGTTTTCTCTCATGACCTTCAGAAAAAGTTAGAAAAGGTGAATTATTCTGAAATACACACTATATCTTCTTGGATTCATAACTTCAGCATGCACATCTGAATTAATTTTTTTAAAAAGATAAACATCAAAATTATCCAAAGTATATCTAATTATGTTCATTATTTTTTTTTCTAAACAGATCAACAGGGAAAAAAGCAAAAATTTACTTTAAATGTTAGATGAAAGATAAATTTTCAAGTTTTTCCTCTATATACTAAAAAAATATTATAGCTACTACCTCAGGGTATCTTATACATACTAAATGTTGAATGAATGAATTAATGATTCAATGAGTGAGTGAGTGAATTAATGAATATTACCATCTAGGACAAAGAGAAACAACAATTTTCTAGCTATATAAATAACGGTGTCTGTGTCTCAAGTTCACTATGTAAATTCTATAAAGATGTCATAAAGATCTTTTTTTTTTTTTACTTCTTTGATAATAAGAAAATTAAACTGGACCCTATACTCTAGAGTATGTTAAAGAGAACAAGGAAAGAAATTAAATAAAGTTTAGAAAATCTTTAGAATATAAAAATAATGTTCATTGTATTGAAAAGAACATGAAAGATACTTCTTAGATCTATAAAGAAGTGTTAATTCATGTTGATCATTTAGAGAGTATATCAACACTATATAGTGTATTTTCAATATGCTTGTAGTCACAGAGGAAGTACCATCTTAGGAAGTCACAGAGATGGCTAACAGCACAATGCACAACATGGTATAGTGTGCAATTACAGTCAGTCCTGGTGGCCTTTACTGCATCTGGCATCATTATATGATAAAAATGGTTCCTAATTGTAGTATTGATTTTTTAATGGATTTTTCTTCTAACACACTCTAAGTAGAGATACGACCACACACCACAGATGTATCACCAGGGGTATATATCTATAAAATGTGCATAGTAGGCACATGGATGCTAGCTGTGTGTTTGTTACTTAGCAGCTAAAGAAGAGAAAGAATGTTGTCACAGAAGTAGATACTTACCGGTATTACATTTGCATAAACATTATCATCATTGAGAAGATATCTTGTAGGAATTCCATATTTTCATTTTGTAAACTGGATAAGTTATCGCTTATAACACTGCAGCTTATACACACATATATGTGTATATATACACATGCGTTTAATATATAGAACACAATTATAATACATATGTGTACATGCACACACATATCATATTATTGGATGGTGCAGTGGACAGAGTGCAGGGTCTAAAGTCAGGAAGACTCATTCCCCTGAGTTCAAATCTGGTCTCGGATACTTACTAGTTATGTGACCCTGGGCAAGTCACTTAACTCCATTTGCCTCAGTGTCTTCATCTGAAAAATGAACTGAAGAAGGAAATGGCAAACCATTCCAGTGTCTCTGCCAAGAAAACCCCAAATGGGTTCACAAAGAGTTGAACAGGATTGAAACAACTGAAATACCAACAAAAATAATATTGTATATCTTCTCATATATAGTTGAAAGGGATTTTCAGGTCAATATTATAGCTTATCTGATCTGGTCTTTCCCATTCCTTTCAGTGAAGAAGAGGTAGTCTTCAACAGATTGATAGTTGATTCATAGGCTCCAACTCTTAAGTCATTTCAACGTAAATATTTTCCTCAATGATAAAAGAATCAAACATCATCATCATCACTTTGAAGGACCTGGAATCCCTAGGGACCTCATACAGTACAATATCACATATGTATTAGACAACAATGGGAAGATTAAAAAGTGATAGGCACTGGGGAGATACCAGTTCCAAAAATATATAGTGCCTTCTGTCAAGGTGCTCCTCCTACTGAAAGAGGAGTGATCTTTCATAAGGAGATTGAATCTAAAGTCTTAGCACTCTCCAGGAATTCCCCTTCCTCTCTTTAGGAGACCATTCCATACCTTAGTAAAAGATATCCTCAGTCAAATCAAATTCTAGATGTTCTTCCTTTTGGGAAAACAAGTTTAACATACATGCATCTCCAATCCAACAGTTCCTCTCTTCTCTTCAATACTTAAAGTTTCCTTGCCTGTGCCATACACATAGACTCTCCTCTATAGTTGTGATCTTTCATGTTTTGGTAGGAAGAGTTCTCTAAACTGGCAACAATAGGCCTACATATCTTAGATAGTCCTAGCTCTGTTACTTACCATATTGCTGTATCCCCTGATTCCTCGCAACAGGGAGAACTTTTGTGTTAAAAAGATAGTACTTTGAATGAGAGAAACCTTTGAGATTTTTCCAAATTCCACACATTTTCCCAAATATAGCCTTATCTCTTCTCTTGCTACATTTTTCTTCTTCTGGATTCAGCTCATTGTCCATTTGCAGTCTCTATGTATTACTATACTCATAGTAGGGCAGGCCACTAAGCTGTTTAGTTCAACTCCGTTTAAATTAATCAAGATATATTAAGTACTCTTATGTGCCAGACATTGTGTTAAGTGCAGGGGATGCAAACACAAAAATGAAATAGTCCTTGTCTCCAAGGAATTTATGTTCTACATGGGAGAACACAGATAAGAAAATTCAAAATATATTGATACTTAATGTGGAAACAAGAGTGGAAGCTCTAATAGCTGGGGAAAATGAGGGAAGGTCTCTTCTATGATGTTTCACTTGAGCTGAGTTTTAAAGAAAGTTAGGGGTTCCAAGAAATGAAAAGAGGGAGAACATGGCAATTAGGTGGCCCAGTGGATAGAGTTTTAGGTCTGGAATCAAGAACACCTGAGTGCAAATGCAACTTCAGACATTTATTAGCTATGTGACCTTGGTTAAATTGCTTAATCTCTGTTTGCCTCAGTTTCCTCCTCTATGAAATAGGGATAATAATTCTATCTACTTTCCAAGGTTGTTGCGAGGATCAAATGAGAGTTATATAGCTCTTAGCACAGTGTCTAGCACATAAATGTTAATAGCAATGATGATTGATGATAATGATAATTAATAATTTCAAAATCATGAAGGTAGGAGATGGGATTTTGTGCATGAGGAAAAGCAAGTAGGCAAGAAATCGTGGGCTGAAGCCAAATTGTGAAGATCCTTAGATGCTATACCAGAGGAGTTTCTATTCTACATAGAAGCAATAAGAGAGCCATTAAAGCTTTATAAGGATGGTCCTATCTATGCTTTAAGAAATCAATTTGACAGCTATATGGAAGATAAATAGGAAAGGTATATGACTGCATTGAAGGAGGTCGTTCAGGTGTACTGTTGCTTTGGTCCACCCAAAAGGTAGTTAGGATCTCAATTAAGATACTTAGGGTAAGAATGAAGAGGAGTGGATGTGAAGGATGTTGTGAAGACAAAATCAATATGTCTTGGCAACTGATTGGATGAGGGTTGTGAGTAAAGAGTCAAGAATAAATTCAAGATTTCCAAGAAGGATAATTAGAACAATAGTGGTAACCTCTACAGAAATAGAGAATCTAGGAAAAAGGGAGAGCAAGGAAAAGAGTATTAGGGGAAAAAGAATTTATTTTTAGACATGTTTAACTTAACATACCTGTGCTATACAGGTGAGGTTGTCTAGAAGGCAATTACAGATGTGAGCCTATACCTCAGGAGAAAAACGAAAATTTTGCAGTCTCCTGAAAATAAATGATGTTTGAGCCCACAGAAACAGATGATAACGTTAAGAAAGTGTAGAGAGAGAAAAGAAGAGTCCTCAGACTACTGGAGGACCATGGTTAGGTATGGATACCATAATTACATATAGATAATGATCCAGCAAAAGATATTGAAAAGAATTAGTCAGAGAGATAGAAAAGCACTGTCATGAAAATTCAGAAGGGAGAGCATGTCTAGATCAGGGGGTGTTGAAATGTGTCTAATATTGCAGAAACATCAAAAAGCATGAAGACTGGGAAAAGAACTTTGGATTTAATAATAAAGTGAGCATTGTGAACTGGATTAAGTGGTTTTTGTCAAGTGAATTAATTAATTAATTAATTGATTCACTTAAGTACTCAACATATTTTGATTAATTTACTTGACAAGATTAATTAATTTTGTCAAGAAACAAGACTGTAAAAAGTGGAGAAGAGGTGGAAAACGTAGAAGCAATGAATATAGATTTTTTTTTTCTTTTAGTAGGAGCTTGCTTATGAAAGTGAGAAAAGGTATAGAACTCTGGTTATTAAAGCATACTAAAATTTCTCTTCAGGAAATAGAAATTCCCAGACACAACACCACCCACACTGCCATTAATGATGATAGAAAAAGAAAAAAAAGTACATGAAATCAGAAAACTGTTGCTGCCCTAATCTAGCGTTTTCAACTAACAAGACGAGCTTATAGTGGTGTAAGAGTTTGATGAGAAGGGCTGGAAAGCTTGCAAAATGGTAAGAACTTAATGAAGTTCTGAGTATCAAGTGTATAGCTTTACTCCATCTTTCCTCCTGCTAGTCCCAAGCTGTCCTAGACATGAAGTTTCTCCTCTGAGATGACCCCGGAGAAGAGGAAGAAAAGGGAAATTTATATTAACCTTTAAAAGAGTATATAGTCATTCCAGGGTGCATGACCAGTAAGATGGAAGATTTTCAGTTCTCACAATCTCTCAAACCTGTGCAAATGATGAATTATACAAGAGAGAGAAAATTATTTCAGCTGTCTTTATAGATTAAGACACCAAGAAATCTAGTGAGATGACAACCCAACAGCAGAGAAGGTTAATCCTTCATAACCCTCCCCTACTCCCCTATAGGCCACAAAGCTCTGGCAGGACTATGCAGAATAACTCAAGGTCTTCCAATAGAACATAACATTTCCCTACTCCCTACCAGAGCCTTGCTTTGACTGGGATGGCAGTATGACTGCATTGTGGGCTACAATTCAGTCAGAGAGCTAAGGAAAAAAGGGAACTCAGCGGGACACTAAGGTGTGTTTGATTTTACTCAGACTGGAAAAAAAAGAAGGGCTCAGCATTATATAAAGTTGAGACAACTCTGAGATCCAGCAGCAGGGGAAACCATCTTCAAGGGAGGAAGGAGACAGAAAGTGAATAACGGGAATAAAAGGGGAAAAGACTGAAATTACTAAAGATCCTAGGAACAAAAAAAAAATTCAGTTAAAGACCTTGAGCCCAGTGACATAAACTAATGGGGAATATATTAATAACAGGAGGGAATTTGAACTCCAGGTGAGCATGATAATTTCAAAAGTCCATGAATAAATATTGCAAAACAAAGGAAAATGAATCAACATCTAATGAGGAAGAAGGAAGGACCTCTGGATTACGGAGAGGGTGGAACCATGGAAATGTGTCATTGAATAGTGTAAGAGAAACAAACATTTGTGAATACAGCATTTTAAGTCCTGCACAACAGAAATAATTAGCAGAGTAGAAAAACCTTAATCCCCAGTGACAAACCTCACCTGAGAAATGAAAGCAAATAAGGGACAGAAACTATAATATTAAAAAAACACATCTCTATATAATCAAAACATATTGATCTCAAAGACAGCATGCTAAGAGACAACTTAAAGACTATGAGGTTTTCCCAAAAACCTAATAGGTCCAAAAATTAGAACACTACAGAAACCAGCCCACAAAATCTGAACCACAGAGGGGGAAAAGTGCCATCTGGAAGAATCCAGGTGAAGAAAAACAACAAATGCTGAGATGCATTGTGGTAACATTGAACAATTCTGTAAATAAAAAAAATTTACAAATGATCAGTAGAAAGACCTTTATATATAAAAGAAGGGAAATTAAACAAATTTAAGAATATTTGCCCTCAGCCTTTATAACCCAGATTTCAGTCCCACAGAATCATGTCTCTCAGTTTTAACACTTTCTGTGAAATTAACTTTCCCTTCTATTGTTTTTATCTAAATAATGAAGAGGAGAGTGGAAGGGGAAAGCAAATACTCTTCTGAATTAAAAGCATTTCCCTAATCATACCGGCCTTTTGTATATGACTCTGTCTTCCATTATACCACTAAGTATATTGCAACAACTAAATTAAATGAGTTCCTTAAGAGTTAAGAATTTCTTTTTTCCTAAAAGTGGCATACATAAGCAATTAGTAATTATTTTTTTTCTTCAAGGGGATATGTCACTTAACTGAGTGATGCACCAGTACTGATTCCTGACAAACTGCTTCTAGAGCTTCTCAAGAGAAAGGTTATTGATGAGTTATTCAGTTGGCATTTTGCCCCTTGAACTATTACAGACGGAACTCTCCCACAGTCTACTTCCTTTTGAAGGATATATAAAATACAAGTTGTAATTACTTGAGGTTCCTGACAGTCCCAGGGTGCTTGGATGAGACTGGATGAGAAAGGGATTGACCAAAATGAATTCCATGAACTTTTGCTCCTGGGTGGAAGGAGGTCAAGATCAGGTCATCAAGTGTTGGTAAGGAATACTTTTAGAAATAAGCAGACTTTTTGCTAGAAACAATAAACATGGTGGGGCAGAAGGGATTAGTGCCAGAAAGAACCTAAAAAGTGTTACCAATGGTTATGAAGATTTGGACAAGAAATTAACAAGTTGTTTTTTTTCTTCACTGTTACTCGCTGAAGGAAAGGGATCTAAAAGAGAAAAAGCCATTTGGAAAAGGAACGCTAGATGGGAATGTGGCATCTGAGAATGTGATTGGATTTCTGGATCATGAGATTCCTGGTCAAGGATGAAGTTCACCTAACAAAAACTGAAAAAATATATTTTTTCAAAATTCTGCTGCAAAGGATGAGACTTGGAAAGACTGACTACAAAGCTACAAAGATGGAAAAATAAAAATTGAAGCCAACAGAAGTTCATCAGAGACAAATCCAAGAAGAAGTATAAAGATCTAAATTTGACTTTAGAAGTATCACCTTGGTTCTGGATATGTTTGCATAGATGTATCTTACTAGAAAGAAGAGATTATCTAAAACCAAAAGTAAGGCTAAAACCAAAAGTGATGCAAGAATATTCACTCTGCTCACTACTTTTATATAGTTCTAAAATGTTTAGCAATAGCAAATTAAGAGAAATAATTAAAAGTGTAAATATTGACAAAGGGTAGATAGAACTATTTGTATTTTCTAATGATGTAACGTTTTATTTAGAACATCCTAGGAAATCACAAATGATATTAATAAAGGTAATTAATGCTTTCACAAAGTTGCAGGCTACAAAATAAACCCACAAAACCAACAGCATTTCTGTGTAAGAATAACACAATTAAAGAGGTGATAATAGAAAAGGAGATCTCAGTCAAAACAACTAAAAATGCTTAAAAATGTTTGAGATTCAATCTATAAACCATCACAAAAATACTTGTATAGATTCAATTTCGAAACAATCCTTAAAGAAATTTAAGGTGCTTGTGCCTAGGAAGTGGCCCTCTTTCACAAGGGGTAAAAGACCTAGTCACCCTTCAGAAATCACATGACATAAAAATCTTATTTTCTAAATTCACTCATGGCCAAGTGGAATTTTTGAGCACAGGACCATCACAATTGAGAATGACCATCAATGACTCCCAGAAGACTTCTAATCTGGGAGCTTGGCATGTAAGAAGAGAGACCAGAGGCAGAGATTCCAATAAGACTATGGCTATCCTCAAAGAGAGAAGTGATTGGACAGAAGTGAATGACATTATCCTGTTTCCTTTTCTCTGCCTCTGAGCCAATCACCCTCCCCTTCACAGTCTCTGATTGGGCCCACAGAATTACCCAGCTCTATATTCTGAGAAGTGGCCAGGCTTTGTAGAGATCACAGCTACAGGTCTACAGCTTCTGACTTTTTTTATGTGTGTCTAGGTTGGGAATGTGGGGACCAGAGTAGGCACAATGTTTGCCCTCCTCGTTGCTCAGGACGATTTCAGTAATCTCACCTAGGGACTAACTGAATCCATTTACCCCACATTTTTCTCAGGGACCCTGACTGAAGGGTTGTCCAATCTCGGAAAGACTTTCCTCACTGTCCTCTTGACTTCATACTTTCTGCAGTAGGATACAGGTGCATGAGCACAGACAGGTGAAGGACCTTGAGCTCCTGTCATCTCTGCCACCTCCCCCAATGGAAACTGGGAACCCAATGGATATATGTGATAAAACAAACAGTCTGCCTTGGTCCAATGTAGTCATACTAGACAGTATACAGGAGGATGGAAAGGACAAGAGGGGAATCTTCTTGGTAGAAGGCAGGCCAATAAAAGTTATGAGAATCTCAAAAAAAAAAAAAAGAAGAAGAAATTTGAAAAACAATTTAAGTAGTTGGAGTTGTATTGGGTACTCAGGGCTGAGTTGTACCAATATAAGAAAAAGAACAATGCTACTAAATTTATTTAATTTACTGCTGTAATGCTAAACCATATTATCAAAAGAATACTTTAAAGAAATTGATAAAATAACAAAAATTTGCTGAAATATCTTAGAATATCAAGGAAAATAATGAAAAAAATGTAGAGATAAAAGAATAGCATTCAAACTATATAACACAGAAGCAAACATAAAAATTATTTGGCATTGGTTAAAAAAATAAAGCAGTATGCTAGTGAGACATAGCAGAAATGGGAGAATCAGAAACAATGGAACTCATAAAAGTGTTAAGATAAGCTAAAAACAAACAAAACAAAAGACAGGAAAGAAATATCTATTAAATAAAAGCTTCTAGGAAAGCTGGAAAAGAGTCTCCCAGAAGTTAGGTTTAGATCAACTACGTATACTATATTCCACAATAAATTCAAAAATCAATACGACCTTAATTTCAATGATCATGCTATAAAAAAGTTAGAAGAGTAGCAACTCATATACCTTTAACAACAGTGCGACTAGACATAACTTAATTTGATATCAGTCATTAGCTACAGCAATTCTAAAGATGACTGAGTAAGCCAACTCATTTCCTTAATTGATAGGCTGCTCACCATATTATTACTAAGAAGGCAAGCTTCTAACTGACTATCAGACAGTCTGATAACCATAATCTTTGAATAACCAGATTCACAGAAGATCCAAAGAGAAGTGGACAGATATATCCTGGCTGAAATATGATGGCTTATCAATGATGACTTGCACATAAGTCATATTTATATTAATGCTTTAAAGTACTTTCCAAACAATAGCCCTGCAAATACGTATGATTATCTTCATTTTACTGATAAGAAATGGATGCTCAGAGAGGTTTAAGTGATAGGATTCCAACTCAAAGACCAGTACTCCTTCCCTTAATTATAATAACATCTCCTTTCTCAAAAGAGTTTCTCAACAAGTGATAGGTACTATTTTCACAATGGTTCTATGAAATATATAGATATGAAGCAATATGATTTCTATTACATGAGAATTAGACATGATCTGGTAGCAAGAGATAACTAGGAGCCAGAAATCCTGGGTTTATAGCTCTTATTATGCCATTTACTACCTGCATGACTTTTGGCAAACGATTCCAACTCTTAAAAGAGCACATAAGACCAAAACCATTACTTAAGTGAAAATCTAAATTAAATTGTAGGGGATAGGGGTGGGAACTGATGCTGTGTTAAAGTTGCACAAAATACATTTTCCCCAATATTCTTTTATCTTTCTCTGCCTCTGCGTTTACTTTTGTGAATGCTGTTTCTTGTCCATTCAGAATATGCATCACTCTCTGTATCTGCTTCAGTTAGCAACTGACAAGCCTCACACCCATTGGTGAGTTATGGGGATGTCTGTCCCAAGCATGTGAAGACACAACGGCAGATGAGAACAATTTTTCATCTGTATCCAGAGTCATCAACAATTGTCCTGACTTTTGTCTTGTCACTGAATTTCGATGACTCTGAAAGAGAGTGAAACTGACAACTTTGTGCAACCCTGCCTCACTTAAATGTAATTTACTTGCAAGTCAAGACATTATCCTGTGATGCCATTGGAAACAAAGGACAAACAACCTAGCCTTCAAGACCCAGTACAAATTCTATGTCTTCTAGTAAACATTCTTTGACTATTCTAGCCTGAAGTGATCTCATTTCCCTCCCTCCCATTTCCATCATGCTCATTGTCTGTAGTCCTAATTTAGCATTTTTCATATATTGTCTTGTGATATAGTAATTTTCTTCTGATATATTTAGAGGAATCTGGAGGTTTATCACTAGAGAGAAAACAGCACAAAATAATAGAAGGGTTATACCTCTATATATTTTATCTAGATGTTTACATTGCAAGTAATTAGAAGATGTCATATTCATTTTTGTATGTCTCCTTCACCTCTCGCTCTCTTCCTCAATATAATAGTGCCTGAATCCTATAGATATTTGTTGAGCAAATTAAAGATGTTACCAAGCATGGTAGCCCCTGATAATGAGAAGGCTCAGACTGTTAGAGTTTAAAGTAGGGCTAAAGCCAATTGGGTGTCCATTCTAAGTCTGGTACCAATATGTTAAGTTCCCAAGGGAAGGGGAAGAGCATAAGACTGCTTAGGAATAGTAAACTGGCTCAGAGAGGAAATAGGGCAAGTCAAAGCTTCCTTGCTGTACTTTCAGCCTGGGGCAGATAGGTAGAAACATTCTCAAAAAATAATAAGTATAATAACTTGTTTTCTTTTTAATGGACTGTAACATTTCAAATAGATGTGAGCAAAAAAATGACACATGAATAAGAGCTGCTACTTAAAGATTCATCCTCTATTCTGTTTAAGCTCTGACACAAAAATGCCATGTGCTATTGTTTGTTTGTTTGTTTGTTTTTGCTGCCCATATATATATATATTTATGTTGGACAGTCCCAGCTATGCCCACACACGCATACCCAACATTCAGTCATATGAATAATAGAAAATTGTATCACTGACCACCTAAATATCAAATTCAACCTCCTTCATCTTCCAGGTAAAAAGTCTGAATTTCCTTTATTTCTCTCTCTTTTTAATCAATAATACTCAAGAAATTTCATTTAAAAAAACTCTGGGGTCTCTTTTCACCCACAGAAAGCTTTAGGGTAAAGAATAGGGGCAGGGAGGAGAGAAGAACAAAACATATCATAACTTGAATTTTCAGCAATTATTTTTTTTTAGCATTAGGATTTCCTGTTTTCCTCCCTTGATCATAGACATAACATTGCTTGTCTCATCATCACCAAAAAGCTGCAACGGCTGCCAGCCAGAGCTGCTGGGAAGTCATAAACAGATCATGTGGCTTCTGAGTTAAGGGGAAGCATTTAGACAAATTAAAATCCTCCAGGGCTAATTCAGATGAATATTCTGAACTATTCAACCCTTTGGACACACATTTTGTCCAAGCAAGAAGTCTGTCCCCTAGGTTTGAGCAAATGAATGCTGTTTTACAAGTCAGTCAGCACCAGGTTTACTAATCTATATGTAAATAGCCATCCATAGATGTATTTAACTCCTGCTTATATTAAAATGAACACCCTGAGATACGGTCCAAGAAATGACTCCTAAAAACTCTACACTCCACCAAACAGACTAGTACTGAAATCAGTTCCAATACTATTCTGAGTCAGAAAGGTCAAGTGGCATTCTTAGATTTGCCCACCCCTGTTGATGTTCACTTAGGAAAGTCAATCACTCATTCTTGCCTCTTTATCTTCACCCCTCTCATACGACCTCCCCCATCCTCCCCACTTCAAAGGGGATAACCCTGTAAAGTTTCCTGAGGTCCTCAGGCAAAATCTGTTTTGCAATTTTTAATCACTAGTAGGCTGGACAAAATTCTACCGACACAAATTCCCTTTCACACGCAGATATACACACATATTTTACAGCCATAAGCCCATGAAGTCCTTTTACCAAGTACATTTTACAACTTCTTTTTTTGAGAAAGTAATATTCCTGCTTTCAGTATCTGAATTTTCACAGTGAGAAGGTGAGATCTTTGGTTGAACAAACGTGTTCAGAAACCACCCCCTTAAAAGACAGAATATCAAATGTCTTCATAATGTAAGGTACCCTACAGAATGCTCTGCAAGCCCAATCCATATATTTTGGGAATATGTCAGAACATGAAAGTCTAGACAGGGGAATGTGGCTATCCTCAAGTAAAGCTGAGGATCCTCAGTTCTCCAGTGTTAGAAAAATCAAGCTCAAGGGCTGTGTACATCTTGGTTTTATTTTCTACTCCACAGGAATTTACCTTAGGGCTTCCCCCTTTTTCATTAAATTGCTACAACAGGAATTTCTCCTTTATTCTAGAAGCTAGAAAAAGCCAGTTTTCCATTTATAATGGCTTAGATTTGAAGTTATATATGTTTTCCTCCCTTCTTTTTGGTGACACTGATCTAAATAGGCTCTTCTGCCTCTTTCAATCTACAATTAGCCCCTCACAATTTTCACAAGTGATGAAGCGGCAAAGTGACAAACCTTGCCCATCTCATACAGAGAGAGAGAATCCTTATCCAGATGGAAAAGGAGCCCTTGATGGAGAGGAGAGACTAATTTGCTATTTTCTGCAGTGTCTCCTGTGCCCAGAGCTTCTATGGAGGAATTATTGTCATAAAGAGTGTTCTGGATTCCATTACAAAGAAAACATGAATAATACATCATAGCCTTGTGCTTTTATTTAATTTCAATCAGTGGAAATGAAAGCACAAATACTGTGTCCAGCTGTACTCCTGGCAAAATCGACATGGAACATGGTTTCTTTGGGACCGGGCAGCTGCATATTCAGTTCAACTTTCTGCAATGCCATATAATGCAATCAGTCACACAGGAGTCCTCAATTGCTTTAAAAGCAGGCAGAAAGAAAATGGGATGTGTTACCATGATAGCCTAAGCCTGCATCATTTAGTTCTAGCCTTGATTCCATTTATGATGAGAAATTGGAAATTATTTGGTTTGCTTGCTTTGCTACCTTTGCCTTATTTATTCTTCTGTGAATGCTCACTCTCACAGTGCTCCCATGCTTGCACAAAAATCTATGGCAGCACAAAACAAAAGCAAAACCAAAACTGATGAGTGTGTCTGGTCTTTTAAGATTAATGAGCTCTGAATAGTCTCAGAAATAAAATGGCACTTTTCATTACTACCCAATGGAAGTAGTCCACTAAGATAGACTTCAAATATCTATATATATTTTTATCTGTATCTATCTACACACACATACATATATATAACATTTACACAAGTTTTTACATATATAAACACAATATGTACATATATACTGCATATGGAGATGTATGTATATATATGTGTGTGTGTATGTATATAAGCAAAAAGAGCCTATCATCCATCTTTTTCTCTTTCCATACACACACATAAATGCACACGCAGACATGCATATACCTCCATATATATTGTCAAAACAAATTGTCATTATACTCCATTAGTGTCAGAATGGATAATTTGCACCTTTAAGGACATGAATGTTATGTGTCTATTCATTTAATCTTTTAGGCTCTGATTGCTGAAGTATAATTAGTCTCTGTAGAGATTAGTAATGGTAACTATAATCCAGTCTGGTGTGGTAGATCCAGGATAAGCCTTAAAGTCAGAAAAACTTAGTTTCAGGTTTTGCCTTTGATATGCTCTGTGACTGTGTTCAAATCACTTTACCTCTAGGTGTCCCAGGCAGCTCCCTTGGAATACGTTGTCAAAAAGTTGTTGATTTTCATTAATGGAAAGAGATTTC
>NC_092876.1:423177856-423262856 GCF_028372415.1 Notamacropus eugenii | reverse complement strand
TTGCATGAGCATTTTATGTAAATGGAACATAAAAATTAAACAAACTGAAACTTTCTCAGGTCTCTCAGGTATGTTCTCTAGCAGCCCAGAAGGGTAAGAGGAAAAGAGGAAAGTTGGGTGTATGATGATGTAGGGGTTTACTTGGTTACTAGGGTGGGAGGAACTACATTCCTTCACTTTGAGGGGTAGTAATGAGGTGTTGACAAGGCTGAGATCTCTCACCATCTAAGAGGCCATAGGTCACCATTTCTACTCCTTTCAGCTTGTACCAAGTAAATAAAAGAGATCCAACCTCGTTCTCCTCTCATGATCTGAATGTCTCTGCTATCCCTGGCCACTCTTCTTCACTAAGGAGGAAGAAATCTCTGTTAGTCATACATGGCTTCTTTTTAATGATGTTCACTCCTTTTCCAATAAAGAAAATCCGCCATCAAGTTCAAGGCCACAGAAAGTATGGAATTCTGGATAATCTGACAATCATCATGTGTCTGATTCCTTCAAAGTTTCCAGTTTCTAAGTCAACAAACATTTATTAAACACTTACTATGTGTCAGGGACTCGGCTACATATTGAGGATATAAAGAAAAGATAAAAATAGATCTGCCCTCAAAGAGCTTACATGCCTATAACACATAAATAAAAGTTATAGACAGAGTATGTGGGAGGCATCAAGAGGGGAAGGCATTAGCAGGGAATTGGGGAAATAGGAAAGGCTTCCTGGAGAAGGGAAAATTTGAGCTGAGTTTTCAAGGAAGTCAGAGAAAGGGGAGGTGGAGAGTTCTATTAGAGGAACTGCAAGCAGGCCAGTATATCTGGGTCATAGAGTGAGTGGAGAGTACAGTGTAAGACTTGAAGAATTCTGAGTTATGAAGATGCTGGAGGAGTTTATTATATTTGATTCTAGAGAGGAGGGACATAGAAGTCTGTGAGTAAGACCACTAATAGGAATGCTGAGAATCCTCATAGACTTCTCATTTAAATTTGGATCATAAATTAAAGATTTTGTGCGTCTGTGTAGACCGAAGTAAAGGCAGAGCCCTTGGATGGTCATTTTATTTTTATAACTTTGGCAAAGGAAGTGTCATTGATTAAATGTCTAGATCTCCCCAAATACACAGTCAAACTTTGCAGACTCTTGCCTCTCTGGGATGTTAGACTGAACCAAACTTTAGAAGTTCCTTATTAAGTTTTCTTTTTACTTCAACTGGTATTGATGAAGGTCATGTGCTTTGTCATCAAGAAAAGAGAGAAAAAGAAAGGCAAAGAGAAACAAAGAGAGATAAAGACAGAGAGACAGAGACTGGCAGAAAGATGGAGACAGAGAATGAGAGTCTCAAACACACACAGAGAGATTGCTTTATTAATTATCTCGCTTTGCTATACTACTTTATAGTTAGTTACTAGCAAGTGTCCACAGTCAATTCTTAAGTCATTCTTTCCACTTTCTATTGCTTCATTCATTTCTCCCCAAATCATAGGCTCCCTGGTCCCCACTCTGGAACCATCATTCAATGGAGCAGTGTCTGGAGAAAAGGCGCCAACATGACTGACCAGTCACCAACCACTGACCATTAAGTGGTTAAATGGAACTCAGATACTAGTTACTGGACCCCTAAAAATGAAGGGATAGAACACAGACATTGGGGGTTTCCAAGAGCTCTAGAAATACCAGTGCCTCCCCAAGAAAACCCTAACAGCTCTTCTTACTGACCCCGCACAACCATTATCCAGGGCAGCAAACCCTTTGGAGCTATGACTTGGTATTTACCTCTACAGTGGGTGCTCCTACCTCCTCAACACAACTACAAAAAAATAAGAAAAGATAGCTACTACCTACTGAAGTCCTTGGCACTGTCATAGAACTATGGTAGAAATAGCATTTTATAAGTGGAAATGACATTAAAGATGAATTCCATCCACTTTACATCTTCAGCCTCATTGCCCTGTGCCCATGAGAGGTGGTACCTCCACTTTAAGTAAGTGCCCAGGACAGCTTTATGCTCTCTCCTTCACTCCTCTCCCGGTACCTGACTTTCCAAGTCTCTCCATGCCTCCATATCTCCTTTCTTCCCTGGGGTCCAGCTCCTAGCTTTTTAGTTCTTCTTTATATGTGGTTTTCTCCTGTTAGAATATGTTTTTTGAGAGTTTTTTGTATCTGTGCTAGTATTTGTTTTTCCAGTTATTAGCACAAAAATGTTCATTGACGTACACCCTAAAGATATGGGGCTTTTCCTCCTGACTAGCAGCTGAAATCACAGATAGGTATTGTTTCTCCCTGTTAGTATGTGAGTACCTTGAAAGCAGGGACTACTTTACTTCTCTTTTTTGTGTCCCCAATGCTTAGTACAATAGTTAGAACTAAATAATTAAGGGTTTTTCCCCATTCATTCATTCATTCCTTTTGAGTGGGCAAGAGGAAGAAGGTGGCTGACAGCTTGGTCATCTGCTATCAATTTTTCATTTTAGTCAGAGATCACCATCTGGCGATCTATTTTTCACATAGGTATGTACTGTCAGATCCAAGGAGGGATCTACTCTATTTTCAGATTAAGTCACACTTGGTATACCATCACTGCCCATCTTTGTCAAGACATTAAGAAATACACTTTCTATATAACCTCTTGACATTTACGAAATATGAAAGGATTTTCCAAGCTGGATATATTGCTTTGGAGAGCTTCCTCATCCTTTTTTAGTCTGGAATTTCCCTGCCTTCATGACAGTATCAAAATCCTTTTTTGCAATGGTGGAACTGTATAGATACAAATAAATACAATAACTTTTCTCAAGAAAGCTTCACAGATTTTTCCATTGCAAAATTGTGCAAAATTTTAACCTGCTAAAAAAAAATTTCCTTTGTAAGAAATGTAAAGCCTTAGAACTAAAACTAAATTAATATTAGTTTTCTAGATGACACATCATCACAGTCTCTAAATGCTGAAATTAAATAACACTATTTTCCAAAAAAAACTACAATTATATTTATAAGGTTTCTTATCTTTCACTATCAGATTCTGATCTTTGAAGGATTATGTAATAATAGTAACAACTCACGCTTATACAGTATTTTAAGGTTTTAAAGCACTTTCTCACAACCCTGTGAGATAGGTACTACAAGTATTGTTACTACCTCTAATGGCATGGGCACTAAATTTGAAAGAAATTGAAAAAAAACCACCTGAACACAAATCCTAACTTAGCACTGAACTAACTGTATGACTTTGGAACAAGGTACTGCATATGTGGAGACTCGAGCTTCCTTATCTGTAAACTGAGGCAGGTACACTAGCTGATTTACAAAGCATTTATGCAGTTTAGTTTCTTGACTGATTAGCTTATTGATTGGAATCTGGAATCCTCTGCCTACTATTTTAAAGATGAATGAACAAGTGGCTTGTCCATAATTCTAGAACTTGATATTAACCACCTGTTGAGCCTAAGATTTAAGACTAGAATTTGAGACTCCTGACTATAAGTCTAATACTCTTTCTATTTCATCATATGGCCCCTCTAATGACTCTTCTCTCACACTCTAAAGTTAAAATAATTTGAATTTCCTGAGAGAACACTTTCATTAGAATTCTAAATGGCAGAATGTTATCCATACATGTTATTATTTTCCATGCTTGCTTGTTTTAGAACAAATTGGTAACCAAGTATAGTCAATGAAGAGTGCTTATTAAACTATTCATTTGCCTTTTTAAAAAATCCTTTCTTAAAAAGAAATAAATTTTTGTCCCAAACCTGACTGAATTCTTAAATAGTAGACCATGAAAAAAAGCTTAATTATATAAAAAAAACCTGAAAACTGGATAAGGAATAATTAACATTCTTCTTTACTTTTTAAGTGCTCCCTAATTTCTGAAAATAATGTAACAAATTATTAAACACTTTGAAAAATATGAAACTTTAAAGCTTGCTATGAGATCACACTTCAAAATGTAATATCATGTAGTCAAGAAATGTCCAAGAATACACACCGATCTCCTCTCTATTTAGCAGTTGTTAGATACTTTAGACAGATGATGTTTCCCCTTCAGGATTAAATCTATCTTGCTTGTGCGAGTTTGAAGGATATTAAGTTCAGTAGTGTGTAAATAATATGTGGTTCAGTGCCGTGATGTCATGAGATGGGCCATTTCAAATTGGACCATTAAGATGAAAGCTTAGTTGACATTAAACCAATGTCATTTAAATAAAATACTGGATAGGAGGTATCTTCTTTTACATATGAAGTTAGAATATAAGGGCATATCTGTCAGGGTCATCTTAACTGCTTAGTTAGTTGGGACTGTTTGTAACTTATCTAAGAGAAAGGGATCTGTCTCAGATTTCTGGGACTAAAGGGGCAACGCCCAAATAGGACATATGCCAAGGAAACTGGCAAGTAAGGACAGGCTTATAGATTTTTCTGTGTCCTTGGCAATGCTTCACAAATACAAAAACAGCCCTAGTCAGGATTCCTGACTCCCAAGTATAATGGTTACTTTTTTTTTCTGCTTCTTTTTTAAGTGAAAACTTGAAATTATTGAAGTAATAGGAAAACCATCGTGTGGGTGCCCAAAGCTTGTCCCCTTTTCACCCAAATCCCTTATTACTCTGGCTGCAGACTGTGATGTAATAGGAAGAGCACTGAAAGTTTGTAGTCTGATTGTCATTCTCCAACTTTGTGTTTTCAGACGAGGATTTCCTGCCCCTCAGTTTTCTGAAACCTACAATGGAGGTAAAACCAGCTACCCTAAGGCAGCATGCAGAGTAGAAAGTTGACTTCAGAGTGACTTATGTCCTGCCTTTGAGGAGACCTAACTACGCCTCCCTGCGCACGTCACTTAACCTCTCAGTGACCCAGGGAACTCTACCAAAGTACATGTTGCAGAAAAGTTGTACGTCTGCCCTGGTAGAGGGAGTTTCCTCATCAGAAATTCTCCACACCAATAAAATCATAGGGCTGGATCAGTTTCCTTCCATCCCCAAAGAAACAAGAGTACCCACAACAAATTCTCTCCTACTTTCCTTATTCAGCTGGTGTGAGAATCCAATGAGAGAACATGTAACATGCTTTATAAACATCATGCACTAAGCACCATATAAATGCTGGCTATTATTACCACCTTATGTCTTAACTCCGTTTTGTTTTGATTTTATCCAGAAGTGCAGATTAGGTTAAGTGAGGTTAGGGTCCAATATACTTTTTCATCAACGATCTCCCAACACACATAAAAAAAAAAGTCATTGCTGCTCACTTAAGCATCTAAAAAGTTTCAGATGCTTCTCTCTCCTGAAAAGTAGTAACGATGATCCAAATAAACATGCAACAAGGAGTATAATCTAAAACTAGATCTTGCAATTTGCCTCTGCAAACTATACTTTGTACTGACATTACCCCCCTCTCCAATATTTTTTCCACATAATCAAAATCTATAAAGTTATCAGTAGAGTAGGTGGGAGGATAGATAGGTGCCATTTTACTGAAGAAAAACCAACCATTTCTTCTTACCGGTCCCCACCCAGTGGTGTGCTGAAGCAAGATGTACCAGCAAGAGAGAGGATTGTTAAATTTGCAGTGTTAGCACTTATACCACAGAAATCAACAAATGTTAATAATCTGGCCTTGTTGATGTTTTGTTGACTGTCTAGACTTTAGAAAGCGATGAAGAAAATGTCAATAATTACAGTTAAACTTTAAAATTTGTCATATTTACATTTTTTTGGTTGTTAAATATTGCCCCTCCCTACCCTGAATGGCCAATCTTTTTCAGCTACTGGCTTCAAGAGTTTCAGGCCCTCTGTATCTACTTGGTCCTTTGGGGAGAGGGAAGCTCATAAAGCCCTGTGACATTCCTGACAGAGAATAATGGGGATGGCTGCTCAGGGCTAATTAGCTCAGGGGTTGACAGTTTTACACTTTGATGGCAATACTGTACTATGACTGGAGGAGAGAAAAGAGAAATTTTTTAAAACCACCTTTAAATGTTTTAAAGTCCCACTCAAAACACTTATTCTTAAACCTTCAAGAAAGTATAGACAAATGAAACTATTTCATGGGATTGAGAGCTGGATGGGACCTTTGAGATGATCTGGTGCATCCCTTTGTTATCTAGGAAACTGAAACCCCCCCCAAATTTGAGAGTTTCTCAAGACCACGTAAATCATAAGTGGCAGAACTAAAATTTCAGCCCTCATTTTTTTTTATTCAGGAAACCATGTTTTTTTCAATATATATTTGGCTTATTCCATTAAAAAAATAATCAGAACTGTTTTCCCAATGTCTTAATTTCCTAATTCGTAATAAATATTCTACTTGAAATAGTCAGGGGAACAAGTTCCGGATTTAGCGCCAGAGGAGTTGATATCAAAACTTGGCTCTCACACTTCTTTAATGGCATCTCTTGGATAAGATACTTGATCCTCTCTGGGCTTCGTTTTCCTATCTGTAAAATAAGGGAGTTGAATTAATTGACTTCACATGTTTCTTCCAACTCAAAATTTATGACAATGTTATTATGACTGGTATTAATGCAGAGTCTCAACATGATTGTCTATGCAGAGTATGGTACTCAATTCATGTTCGTACAGTTATGCAATAAAATAAGCACATAGCTGTTTATTAAAAAAGGGCTAGACACTGATGTCCTATCTGATATTTCCATATTCCAGGGAGCCATATGTCCTCAGCATTTTGGGGGTGAAGAAGTTAATATTAATTATTATCTAGGTCACAAAAAGTGAAGCCCTCAAGTGTCTGATGTAGGGAGAAAAACTGCTGACAATAAGAAGCTGAGTTTCTTTCCTTTTTGGAAATTTCTCATAGACAAGGTAAAGAGACTATGGTGGTAACAATTAACTTGGAACATTTCCAGTTGTAGAGTGATATGGCAGAAAAAACACTGGATTGTGCTTTCATTTTTTTTGTTATTTATTTTCAAAAAATTTATTTCTATTTTTAATTAGGATTTTAAATTTTCTTAGTTTTCTAGCCTCATGTTCAATCTATTGGCATGTTCTTTCTCCCTTTTGTTGATATGAAAATTTAAAGATGTTATTTCCCCCGTCAGAAATGCTTTGGACAAATCCTGAAAGTTTTCCTATAATGTCCCATGTTTGTCACTTTCCTTGATGAAATTCGTGATTATTTTTATCTTTTGTTCTTTGGTCCACCAGTTCCCTTAGGAATAAGTTATCTAGTGGCTAATTAATTTGAAATCCTGTCTACAAAGAACATTTACTGAAATATTATTGCTTTGTAGTCCATAAAGGATACTTTTAATATTTTGGTTTTTCTTCATTTTTGTGAGGTTTTTATGACCCATTGTTGTACCATGTAGAGCTGAGAATGTATAAACTCTTTTCCACTCCCATTCAGCAATCACCAGAGAATGATATCTAACTTTCCTAAAACTTTATTCAGGTTTTTAGCTTCTTTTTTTTCCTTTGGGTTATATTTGTTTAGTAGATGTATATTAAAATTTCCAACTATTATAATTTTGATTATTTTAAAATTGATTTTTCTAGTGTTTATATGCTATTTCATATGTGTATTATGTATAGATAGATAACATAAATATTCATTATTTATCTATGGAATATTTCACTCTAACGCCATTTCTTTTAATCAAGTCTATTTTTACTGTTGCCATCTCTGAGATTATAGTCAATATTCCTGCTGGGTTGTTTTTAAAGTTCACCTGAGGAATAATAGATTTTTGTGCATCCCATTATTTTAACTCTTTGTGAATCTTTGTTTCAGGATTTTCCTATAAACAAAGAATTATTGGATTCTGTATTCTTAAAAAATTTTCCGTCCCCCAGTTTTATGAGCGAGTTCATCCCATTCAAATTCATGATTATGATCAAAATCATCTATTTTCCTCTGTACAGTTCTTTTATACTTTTCTCTCTATTTCCTGCCACTTCTTTAAAAAAGAAAGAAAGAAAGAGTAACAAATCTGGACTGTACTCAACACCAGTGTTCAAGATTTGATGCTATCGGCTTCTGTTCTCTTGATTCTCTTATTCTGACAGAAACCCAATCACCATTACCTTTCTTTGTTTCCTTTTAAACATTCTTTCCCAATCCACCCTCCATGGTTAGAATTTGTTTTCTTGAAACTAATTCTTCCCTAAATCTAAACTACCATTTATTCCTTACCTCTCCCCTTTACTCTTTCTCTCATTTTCCCTTGTTGAGTCAAATCTATTTCTTACCTAATAGTGTGTATGTGTGTGTGTATTTTTCCTCCTTTGGCCAGTTTGGATGAGTAAGGCTCAAGGATCCCATATTCCTCCTACCCTGTCCTCCTTGCTTGTATAGTTTTCTATTTGAGGATCCCAATTAAGTGAGAGTATTATGCCTACACACACCTCTTCTCCATTTTCCCTCTAGTGTATTGTTTTTCTCTCTCTTTCCTTTCCTTTGAAAAGACAAAACATAACTAAATCATTCCAAAACTCTTTGTCTTAGTCAATAATCCTTGAATATATTAGAGTTAAAAAAAAACAGTTGTTTCTTTTCCCACATTATAATATAAACTTATCATCTTTGTATAGTGGCTTTCAATTTACCTACTTTAGGTAAGTTGCTCAAATGCATTTACCTTTCTGCCCTATTGACTCCTGTGCTTTCATTTCCAAGTATTTACTCAGCTTTGGATTCTTTGTTAGAAATGGTTGGAAGTCCTCTATTTCATTAAGTGCTTTCTCCATCAACACCACTCTCACGAAATTATGCTAAATTATAATTTGAGTAAGATATTCTTGAATTGTAAACCTTTCTCTTTTGCCTTCTGGAATAACATATTTCAAGTTTTCTTCTCTTTTATAGTGGTAGCTACCAAGCGTGGTACAATGCTTCTTGGCACTTAAGTTCTTTTTTTTGAGCAGTTGGTGGTATGTTTTTACCTATAAGTACTGGATTTTAACTATGACCTTCTTGGAAGTTTTATATTTCCAGGCTTCCTTCTAAAGGTGGCCAGTGGATTCCGTCTATTTGCACTTTAGCCTCTATTTCTAATAGGCCTGATCAATTTTTATTCACAATTTCATGAAGTATAGTATCTATACTTTTTTGTGGTCAAGATTTTCAGGTAGCTCTCAAATTAATTCTTAGATTTTCTCTTTCGGATCTGTTTTCCAGTTCATTTGTTTTTGATAGGAGATAATATTTCCTGCTTTTTTCAGTCTTTTGGTTTATTCTGTTATTTCTTATTATCTTGTAGGGTCATTGATCTGTGAAGTTAAAGTAAATTTTCATGGAATCTTTTATTTGCATAAGGATTTTCCTCTCAAATACCCCTTCTTTCCCTTTCTAATTCTTTCTTATAGTATTCTCATTTCATTTATTTTTCAGCCAAAGGAAAACAAAGGTTATTAAAAATCCACCATATTGGCCACATCCTTAAGGAATCTGAGCATTTGTGACATTTGTATTGGCAAAAGGGCCAGATAGAATCTGAGCACCTTCATGGAGACAAGATAGATCTTATATACAGAAAGACTGTGGGAGGGACCTAAGGGTGGTAAAGTAGTCAGGAGTGACCAAAGGAGGAGTCCAGGGTCTTGATGGAAATGGCCAGTAGTTGGGGTGGCTAGAGGTCAGACACCAGGAACAAAGAGAATAGGATTAAGGGTGGGAAGTAGCTGAAGGCTACCTGGAGATAACAGACAGTGTAGGGCTAGGCCAGGTTAAGGATAATGGAAATTTGGGCACAGCAAGTCAGAAGGCTTATGTGAAGCCCAGATCTAGTGAGAAGATATAAAGAGAGTTCAAGGGGACTCCCAGAGTCTATACCCTTTCCCTTCATTCTCTTTCCTCTGCTTTGACTAAGTCTCTGTTGTTGAAAACTCCAAAGACCATCTCCAGTAATTGGGCCTGAGGTGTTTGGGGCCCTACTGCCAGTTCCCTCTGGGGCAGAGTGATTAAAAAAATACATACTAAGGATTGCTGCCCCTTCTATAGAGCCAGGACCTAAATTCATATCCTTCTTAATAGCGTCTACCAGCCAGTCTTGGAAAAGGGCAGGATTTTCCTTTTCTCCCTGAGTTATTTCCCTAATTTTTTGAAAATTTATTTCTTTACAAAATGCAGTTCTTAGGCCTTCTAATAGGCAAATTACCATATGGACTCTCTTTCCTCTATCCTCACTCTTTTGATAATCCCATCCTGAGTCACTAGTGGGAACAACAGCTGCTCCTGGGGGGTATTTGATGGGGTCATCACTAGCCAAATGATTCCCAAATTTGGGGGCTTGTTCCCAGATTCTCCTCTTCTCAGTGACACAACAGGTGGTAAAGAGGACATGCAAGTCACCCCAGGAAAGCTCAAATTGTAGGGACATGTCCCTAAAACCTTCAGTAAACTTAGTGGGATCTTCTATCACCCCAGTTTCTCTTTAACCTGAGTGAGATCCGAAATGGAGAATGGAACATGCACTCTGATTGCCCCACTAAGTGAGGCAGGCACTTCCCTCAAAGGAAAAAGACCTGAAGGTGCTGTGAGGACAGGGGTTTGGGGAGGGAAATAGGAAGTTCCACTTCTTGTGAAGGAGGGCCTGGGGAGTGCTGGCTGATCTGGAATAGACTGCAAGACCAGGGGATCTGGCTGGTAAGGGGAAAGATCAGTTGGCACCTGAGGAAGGGAAGGGGTCACAGGGGGAGATACTGAAGATGCTGCTATGGGGGTAGGGCCTGAGGCTTGAGTGGGTGTCACTTCAGAGGAGGGAATCACAGGGTAGGAGACAGGCTAGAGGAAAAGGGAAAGGAAACCAAAGGGAAAAGGAGATAGGCAAGAAGGGAGTGGCAGGGGAAACAGGAGACCCTGGGGGTGATCGGGGAGCAGCAGGCGGGACTGGGGGAGATTGGAGTATAGATAGGAGCTGGGAGGGTGGTGGGAACAGAGGCAGGATAGAGGAGGGGACTGAAGCCTTGGGAGCCATAATTGGTCCCTATTCTCCCTTTGTGGGGTGGCTCTGGCTATAAGCATCTTACAATCTATTCTGAGAATGGGGTTCTGAGAGCTCAACGAAGTCCATTTTGTAGGATATTTCTACCCATTTTCCTTCTTGGCAACAGTGTAACTAAATGTAAGAGATAATTAAATTGTAAAGTCCCAAAAATAGATCATGCTCCATAGTCCTCCAGATGATACTGTGGCCAAGCAAAGTTGCAAAAGAATATCAGCCTTTTCTTTTTAAGATCTTTAGAGAAACTAATATTTTTTACAAATTTCATAAAAGACAACCCAAAGGTGAATTTTTGGGAACTGAAAAAAGATTGACCTTTTACATGTGTGAGGGCTGGGTAGAGGATCTGGTAGTAAGCCTCAGGAAACAAAAAAGCACCTGAAGTTTTCTCAGTTCCCTAGAACCAAGAGAATTGAGAGACTTGGGCATATGCTTCTGGATAGGGTGTCTGTAGTGTCCTCTGTGCTTCAGGTGTGCCCATGGCCTCCAATATAGCCACTGGACCAAGAACCTGAGACCAAGAACACTCATCACAAGTCAGCCTCATAGCTGTCTGACCTAATGGGACATGAAAGGTCACACCTGACAAGCACCTCCAACATATGTAGGGGTGAGAAAGGAATAAGGAGAGGGTGAGGCTCACATACTTTTGTAGAGCCAGGTTGATATTCACAGCACCTACAGTAGCTATGAATATCCTGGCACAATTCTGAATCACAAAATACAGTGGACTCTCCACATGGAAGACAGAAACAAAACATTTATTCAGACACCAGAAAGTCAAATCCATCATAGAAACAAAAATCTATGCACAATAACAATGCAGAGAACAACACCCTCCTTTTCCATTTGGCCAATTCTACTCTTTAAGGAGTTTTTTCATTCAGTGAGTTTTTATGTGTCTTTTTCATTTGACCAGTTCTGCTTTGCAATGCATTCTTCTCCTCATTACAATGTATTGAAAAGCAGAACTGGTCAAGTGAAAAAGATATGTGTGGTCATGCAAAACACTTCCATAACGGTCAAGTTGTGAAGGACTAACTATATTTCTCCTCTACTCTGTCCTGTCTTCCATTTATTTTGTTCTCTCCTTTGACCTGTCTCTGTCCCAAAGTGTTTGCTTCTGATTACTCCTTCCCTCAATTTACCATCCCTTCTATTATCCCCCTTCTATTATCCCCTTCCTATCTGCTTTCCTGTAGGGCAAAACAAATTTCCATACTCAATTGAGTGTACATGTTATTCCCTCCTGAAGCTAAATCCAATGAAAAGAAGGCTCACTTATACCCTCTCATCTTCCCCATCTTCCTCTCCATTATAAAAGCTCTTTCTCACCTCTTATATGTGAGATGATTTACTACATTCTACCCCTCCTTTTCTCTTTCTCCTAGTACATTCCTCTCAACACAATTTTCTTTTTTAGATATCATCCCTTCAAATTCAGTTCACCTTGTGGCCTCTCTCTTTCTCTCCATACATATACATACACCACACATACACACACACACACACACACACATACACACACATATATGTACATACACATACATACATTCCCTCCAACTATCCTAAAAATGAGAAAGGTTTTATGAGTTACAAATATCTTTCCATGTAGGAATGTTAACAGTTCAATTTTAACAAGTCTCATGGTTTCTCTTTTCTGTTTACCTTTTCATGCTTCTCTTGACTCGTGTATTTAAAAGTCAAATTTTCTCTTCAGCTCTGGTCTTTTCCACAAGAATTCTTGGAAGTCTTCTATTTCACTGAAGTTATATTTTTTTCTCCTGAAGTATGACACTCAGTTTTGCTCAGTAAATGATTCTTGGTTTTGATCCTATCTTCTTTGGTCTCGGGAATCCCTTAGTGTAGAAGCTGCTAAATCTTGTGTTATCCTGTTTTGGTCTTCACAATACTTCAATTGTTTCTTTCTGGGTGCTTGTAATATTTTCTTCTTGACCAAGGAACTCTGGAATTTGGCTTCCTAGGTGTTTTGTTTTGGGGATCTCTTTCAGGAGGTTATTGGTGGATTCTTTCCATTTCTATTTTACCCTCTGGTTCTAGAATATCAAGGCAGTTGTGCTCGATAATTTCTTGAAAGATGATGTCTAGGTTCTTTTATTGATCATGGCTTTCAGGTAGTTCAATAATTTTTAAATTATCTATCCTGGATCTATTTTCCAGGTCTGTTGTTTTTCCAATGAGATACTTCACATTATCATCTATTTTCTTTATTCTTTTGTTTTGTTTTATAATGTCTTGATTTCTCATAAAGTTATTACTCTCCATTTGCTCCATTCTATTTCTGAAGCAATTATTTTGGACATCTTTTTTCCATTTGACCCATTCTGCTTTTTAAGACATTATTCTCCTCATCGTCTTTTTGGTCTTCTTTTCCCATTTGGGTTAGTTTAATTTTAAAGTTGTTATCTTCTTCAGAATTTGCGGGGGGGGGGGGGTTCCTTTAGCAAGCTGTTGACTTGATTTTCTTGCATCACTCTCATTTCTCTTCCCAATTTTCCTCTACTTCTTTTCCTTGATTTTCAAAATCTCTTTTGAGCCCTTCCTTGGCCAGAGACCAATTCATATTTTTCTTGGAGGCTTTCAATGTAGGAGCTTTGACTTTGTTTTCTTCTGCTGACTGTATATTTTGATCTTCCTTGTCACCAATAATGTAAGAAAATATCCTTTCACTAAGAAAATAAGGATAAGAAAATAAGCCTGTTTCATTTTTCCCCTGTTTGCTCATTTTCCCAGACAATTATTTGACTTTTGAGCTCTTTGTTAAGTAGGGCTTGAGAAGCAGTCTCTGCTTCAGCAGTGGTTGCCGTTGCCCTGGGGCTGAGGATGGGCCCAGGCCATGTTCCCCTTTCAGTCAGGTGAGAGACCCTTCCCATTGACCTTTGAAACTATCTTTGGCATTTGTTGGTTGAGAAGTCTGGAAACTGCAGCAATCTTCAGTGATTTAACCCCCTAAGGGAGGGGGACTGTCTTTGTCTGGCATAGCCCATGCCAAATGCTCCTTCCCACCTAGGCATGATGGACCCTTCCTGTCTATATTCCAGATTGTCTTGGGCTGGAGATTTGTTTTAGTCTGTCCTTTTGTGGCTTCTGCTGCTCTAGAATTTGTTTGGAATCATTTTTACTGGTTTTTTGAGGAGTTTGGGGGAAGAACTCTAGCAAGTCCCTTCATCTATTCTGCTGTCTTGGCCCCATCCTTCCTCTGTGCAGTTCTGAAAGAAATAATAGGGCCTTAACTTGGGATCAGTGTCCTCTAAGGACCTTAAGAGCAACCCCAGCAAAAGAGCTTCAACAGGGAAATATGTATGGGGTAGTCTAATCCAATTCATACCCAGATTTTGTCCTTCTGTTCTGAATATTGGCTGAGAATCAGCAACATAGCTGCAGGGTTCAGATACTGTTTGAGGCCACTATTTCTCTGACTCACATACACAATTGAAGGCCTCCTTTCTGTGCTGTGAGTCCCCAGAGTGGAAGGGAAATGTGTTTTATATTCCTAGTCTAGGACTGTCTGTCTGAATGTCTCCCCTAGTGCCTACAGGCATGTGGCTACTAGTTATTTGTGTAGACTTGACTGATAAAATGAATTTACTATAGTTCTCCTTGGACATCTTAATAACTTTGTTGTCTGATTCCCTGTTTTTAACCTTGCCAGAGAAGCTGTGAAACAGAAGGGCTATTCTGCTCCAGTTCACTCAAACATATTTCTGGTATCAATTCTAAATGACTGAATTTTAATGAAGGTGCCAGAGTTTGAATCCTGTCTCTTCTAACTATGATCTTGGGCAAGTCATTTAGTTTTGCTTTTTTAAGCCTAAAGGATTTGAAAATTTTTGTATTCTTTATCACCATTGAAGACCAAGGAAGTGTTCATGCTGCCTAGAAAAGTCTTGTATGCTTAGAGCAATAATAGAAAAATTCTGCCCTATAATTTCATGGCACTTTGAAATTTTGCATGGTACTTTTTATTTTCTTTTGCTAAAATTTATTTTTATTTTAAGTTCTAAATTTTCTCCCTCCCTTCACTCCCCTCTCATGTGTTGAGAAGACAAGAAACACAACACTCATCATACATGTGAAGTTATGCAAAGCACATTTCTACATTAAACATGTTACATTTTTAAAAATAAAAAGAATAAAGAAATACTTTATTCTACACTCAAAGCTCATCAGTTTTTTACTCTGGAGGTGGGTAGTATTTTTCATCATGAATTTGTTTGAGTTTTTTTTTTTTTTGGAATTGTCAAAAATCATTGTTTTGGTCAGAGTAGCTATGTGTTTTACAATTTAACAATTGTTATAATATTGGAATTACTATGTACAATGTTCTCCTAATTCAGTTTGCTTTTCATCAGCTCATCCAATTCTTCCCAGATATTTTTTTTTGCTGGAAGAAAGTCTATGGACTATCTAGTCCAATTCCTTTATTTTATGTCTTATTTCTCTAATTAATTTATTTATTTTTAGTTTTCAACATTCACTTCCACAAGATTTTGAGTTCCAAATTTTCTCTCCATCTCTCCCATCCACCCACCCCAAGACAGCATGCATTCTGATTACCCCTCCCCACAATCTGCCCTCCTTTCTATCACACCTCTCTCTTCTCTCATCCCATTCCCCTCTATTTTCTTGTAGGGCAAGATAGATTTCTATACCTCATTGCCTGTATGTCATTTCCCAGTTGCATTTAAAAACAATATTTAGCATTCATTTTTAAAAACTTTTGAGTTCCAACTTATCTCCCTTCCTTCCTCCCCACCCATTCCCACTGAGAAGGTAGGCAATTCAATATAGGTTATACATGTGTAATCAAGCAAAACATTTCCATAACAGTCATGATGTGAAAGACTAACTATATTTCCCTTCATCCTACCATGTCTCCCATTTATTCAGTTCTCTCTTTTGACTTGGTCCCTCCACAAAAGTATTTACTTTTAATTATGCCCTGCTCCCATATCATCACCCCACTCCACTTGTCCCCTTCTCTTATACTTTCCTGTATTGTAAGATAGATTTTCATACCAAATTGAGTGTGCATATTATTTCCTCCATAAGCAAAATGCAATGAGAGTAAGATTCATTCTTTCCCTCTCACCTCCTCCCCTCTGCCACTCCAATTAAAAAGCTTTTTCTTGCCTCTTTTATGTGAGAGATAATTTACCCTATTCTATTTATTTCTTCCTTACTCCTTCTCCCAACATATTCCTCTATCACCCCTTAATTTTATTTTTTTAGTTATCATCTCTTCATATTCAACTCACCCTGTGCCCTTCATCTATATATATATATATATACAATCCCTCCATATGCCCTAATACTGAAAAAAGTCTTGAGAGTTACAAATATTATTTTTCCATGTAGAAATGCAAACAGTTCAACTTTAGTAAATCCCTTATGATTTCTCTTTCCTGTTTATCTTTTCATGCTTCTCTTGATTGTTGTGTTTGAAAGTCAAATTTTCTATTTAGCTCTGGGCTTTTCATAAAGAATGCTTGAAAGTCCTCTATTTCATTGAATGACCATTTTTTGGTTCGTCCTAGCTCCTTTGACCTCTGGAATACCATATTCCAAGCCCTCCAACCCCTGGATATAGCAGCTTCAAGATCTTGTGTTATCTTGATTGTGTTTCCACAATACTTGAATTGTTTCTTTCTGACTACTTGCAATATTTTCTCCTTGACTGGGGAACTCTGGAATTTGGCTACAATATTTCTAGAAGTTTTCCTTTAGGGAGTTCTTTCAGGAGGTGATTGGTGGATTCTTTCAACATCTATTTTACCCTCTAGTTCTGGAATATCAGGGAAATTTTCCTTAATAATTTCTTCAAAGATGATGTGTAGGTTCTTTTTCTATCTTGGCTTTCAGGTCATCCAGTGATTTTTAAATTGTCTCTCCTGGATCTATTTTCTAGGTCAGTTATTTTTCCAATGACATATTTCACATTGTCTTCTATTTTTTCATTCATTTTATTTTATTTTACAATTTCTTGATTTTTCATAAAGTCATTAGCTTCCATTTGCTCCATTCTAATCTTTAAGGAATTATTTATTTCAGTGAGCTTTTGGACCTCCTTTTCCATCTTGCCAGTTCTGCTTTTTAAGGCATTTTTCTCCTCATTGGCTTTTTGAATCTCTTTTGCCATTTGGATTAGTCTCTTTTTTAAGGTATTATTTCTTCAGCATTTTTGGGTCCCCTTTAGCAAGCAATCAATTTGTTTTTCATGATGCTGCAGCAGGCTCTTCCACCCTTTCCATTGTCCTGGCCCTGGGGCTGGACCACTCTACTCTTTTACACAGGTCCCAGAGGTTTCTTCCACTGACCTTCCAATTTGTCCTCAGCATTTCAGGGTTCTGAAGTCTAGAAACTGCCACAAGTGCCAGAAATTCAGTCCTCCTGAGGCCTGCTCAGATCCTGTCTTTGCTGGTACAGCACATGCTCTATTGAACTCTGCTCCCAACATGGCATCATAAATGCTTCCTGTTGATGTTCTAGGCAGTCTTTGGCTGAAGATTTGCTTCATTCTGTCACTTTGTGGGTTCTGCAGCTCCAGAATTTGTTTAGAGTCATTTTTCATAGGCAATTGGCTGGACTTGGGGGGAGAGCTCTAGCAAGTCTCTGCTTCTACTCCACTATCTGGACTCTGCCCCTCTCTTTCCAGGTATTTTTAAAACCATTACCTTCATTTTATAATACAATGCCATGTCATCACAATGTACCATAACTTGTTCAGCCATTTTCCAGCTGATAGGAATTCCCTCTGTTTCCAATTCTTTGCCAACTCAAAAAAAAAAAAAGCCACTGTGTGTGTGTGTGTGTGTGTGTGTGTGTGTGTGTGTGTGTGTGTGTGTATTCTTTTCCATTTTCTTTGGTCTTTTGGAAGTAAAGACATAATAGTAGTATAGCTAACTCAAAGGATAGCCAGTTTTATAGCCCTTTTGGCATAGTGCCAAATCATTCTCCAGGATGGTTGAACAAATTTGCAGCTCCTACCAAATGCATTAATATACCTATTTTTTCACATTCCCTCCAATATTTGCAATTTTTCTTTTCTCTCATATTAGCTAATCTGATGACTGTGAGGTAGTACCTCAGAGTTGTGTTAATCTCTTTTTCTCTAGTTATTAGTAATTTAGAGCATTTTATATGACTTTTAACAGTTTTGGTTTTGTTTGTTTGTCTTCTGAAAACTTTCTTTGACCATTTATCAACTGGGAAATTAGTTTCTGCCAAATAGTTTTCCAATTTTCTTAATGTCTATCAAAAGGGAAGCTCTCTAAGTATACCATCACATCACCTGAAAAAGTAATATTTCCCTCTCCTCATAGCTTAGTCTTATTTCTTCAATTTTTTCCTTGTCTTATTTACTATGGCTAGCATTTCTAGCACCATACTGTTTAATAATAGTGAAAATGGTCATCCTTGCTACACTTGTGATCTTATTCAAAAGACTTCTAGTTTATCCCCATCAAAAAAGTTGCTTGCTCTTGATTTTAAATAGATATTTTACTAATCATTTCATAAAAACACCACTCCTTCCTAAACTTCCATCACCCACCTTTATCTCTGTATTCCCTCCCAAAGGCCTATCCCATATGATAACAATATTTAAAGAAATATAGGAAGAAATTTTTTTAAAAATCAACATGGATTGATATATCCATAAAAAATATTAAAATATATGTAATGTTCCCTACCTGTGTACCTCTTGGCTCTGAGATAGAGGTGGGGTAAGTTGTCTCCTCATACCTCTTCTTTAGAGCCATGTTGGTTTTTTGCAATTTTGCAACATTTGCAGTTGTCCTTTGCATTTTCATTATTATGGTCATTGTACATACAGTTTTATTTCTTCAGCTGTAAACTGATTGTGCAAACCTTTCTACATTTCTCTGTATTTATCATATCTATCATTTCTTTCAGCATAATATTTCATTCCATTCAGATACTAAAGTTTAATTCTTTGCTACTACAAAAAGTACTGGTTGATATATGTAGAGACTATCTTCTTATCAATGGTCTTTGTAAGATATATACTTAGTAGTGGAATTTGTAAGTAAAAATGCGTATCCATTTTAGTCATTTTATGTGCAAAATTACAAACTGCTTTCCAAAAGGATGGTTCTAATTCTAATTCATAGTCCCATCAACAAGACATTAGTGTGCTTGTCTTCCCAAAGACCCCTCAACATTCATTTCTCTTCTTATCCTTGATATATTAATTTTGTTTGTGCCAAAGCTTTTCAATTTTATATAATCAAAATTATCTGTTTTTATTTTGTAATTACCTCCTGCCTTTGTTTCATTAAAAATATATCTCCTTCCCATAGCTGTGTAAAGCATATACTCTTCTTCTCTCCTCCTCTTTCCCTCTCCTCTCCCTTCCCCTTTCCTCTCCTCTCCAACATTCCTCTCTCTCTCTCTCTTTCTCTCTCTCTCAAACACACACACACACACACACACACACACACACACACACACACAGTTAACTATTCAACTTACTAAGCTGTTTTGAATTTATTGTGGAATACCACATAAACTGTTAATCTAAACTTACTTTCCACCAGACTGCTTACAAGTTTTGTCAAATTTTGTCAAAAAGGAAATTCTTTCCTAAATAATTTTATTTTTTAGTTGATCAAGCACTTTGTCACAATAATAAATTTTTATTATTCTACCTTGTCTTGTTTCTTTGAGCTACTTTTCTATTTTTAACCAATACAAAATTTTTTGTTTCTTTTTTTAACTTCTTTTTTATTATTTCATTTTTTATTTTTTTCTCAACATTCACTTTATAAGATTTTGAGTTCCAGATTTTGCCCCCTTCCTTCCCTCTTCCCCAAGATGTCATGTAATCTGATATGGATTATACATGTACAATGATATTGAACATATTTCCACATTAGTCATGTTATGAAAAAAGAATCAGAACAAAAGGGCAAAACCACTAGAAAGAAAATAAAAAGAAAGAGAGTAGTATGCTTTGATCTGCACTCAGATTCCATAGTTCTTTCTCTGGATGTGGATAGCTTTTTCCATCCTGAGTCTTTTGGAATTATCTTAGATTATTGTATTCTGAGAAGAGCTTGCAAAGTCTATCAAAACTGGTCACTGCAGAATATAATACAAAATATTTTTGATGACTGCTGCTTTTTGCTATATGTAAAGCTTTGGAATCACTATTCTCCCTTTACTTCTTCTTTTGTTTCATTATTTCCCTTAATATTGTAGGTTTTTTCTTATCTTTCCAAAATAATTTTTGTTGAGTTCTGTAGAGTATCCCTTTGAGAGTTTGATTGGCATAACATTATAACTATGTATTAACTTGGAAGATATATTTATATTGACATGTCATGGACCAGTCATGAGCACTGAATATTCCTCCAACTATGTATGCTGTTCTTCATTTCTTTAAGGAGCACTTTGTTTTTGAATCTATTAGAAAAATAACAAAGTTTTTCATGTGCTTCTGCAAATTGATTCCCAAAGATTTTACTCATTTTGTAGTTATTTGGAATGTGACTTTGCATTCTATTACGACCTTTTAGATTACAAACAAATTATATAGAAATGTCAATTAAGGATATTTTGCAGACTATAATTTTGCCAAAGTTATTAACTGTCTTAACTATGACATTGGCTGATATCTTCTGATTTTCTAAGTAAACCAAATAGAGATACTTTTTTAATCTATAAATATATTTTTAATTTCTTTATCTTATTGCTACTGCTAGAATTTTTAGAACTATATCAAATAAGAGTAGGAAAATGGACTTCCTTTATTTATCTCAGTGTTTATTAGTAAAACTTCTGGCCTTTCCACATTGCACATGATTTTTGCTTTTTATTTTAGGTAGAAAATTTTCATGTTATTTTAAAAATGATCCCTCTGTGCTATATTCCCTATGTTTTTTTTTTAGCATTAATGAATATTGTACTTTGTACAGTTCTTTTCTACATTTACTGAAATAATCATAATATTTTGAATATTTTTTCATAACCTGATTAATTATGCTGGTTGTTTTTCTAATATTGAACTGTTCTTGTATGACTGGTTTAAACCCAACTTGAATATGCTGAATACTTTCTCAAATGAATTACTGTAACCTATTTGACAGTACTTTATTTAAAAATCATTAATCTCATTATTTACTATAAATTTACTATTAATGTGACATTTTCCCCAACTCTAGTTAACAATAAGAATTTATCAAGAACGTTTTTCTTAGTTACTATCATTTTAGTAACATACCATGTCTTACTATTGTAGTATTTCCTTCAAGAAAATCAGTTTGCTCATCTATATTTAAAGCACTTAAAATAAAGGGCTCCTAACCAACTTCAGTGGCCAGTGTCCTGGAACATTTATAAGGAAACTCACAAACAAAGAAAGAGAGCCTAGATGACAAAAACTGTAAAGAGTTGCAAGCAGATACTAAGGAAGAACCAGACAAGATAGTAGTTAGGATCCACTAAAAAATGTCAAAGCTAATGGAGGAGTAGAAAGTAATTGCTGAATCACAATCGGTTTTAGAGGGATGAAAGATGAGACAGACTGGATAATCAGGACAAGCTATAGCCAGGAACCAGGAAAACAGACCAGGCATATTCTAAGCTCAATTAGTTAAAAGGAAATAGCCCTATTCACCACTTCACAGCCTGTACCTCTGTGTGGTTTCTTTTTAATAATGAATTGCCATGAGCCATGCCCTTTCTTGCCTTTTAAAGGGACTATATGGTTGAAATTTGGTAACTGGAGTGGTGCCAGGGTGAGAAATAAGGGGTATTACTGATGTGAGTCATAAGCATCTAAGCAGAAAGCAAGTGGAGCCTCTGCTTCTCATCCATAAAGCCTACTGGAAGAAAGTACTTATACCTGGTATGTAAATCAACATCAATTTGTGGGAATATTTTTTTAAAGATCATCTATTTTAAGGTAACTTTCTTGGCTGTTATTTATTACTGATTTTATTAATTTTCATTTCCAAGTTGTTATAAGGGTTTCTTCTGACACAAGTAAAACTTAATAAATGGTCTCCAGAACAATATAAATGCTTATATTTTTAATGGCAGAAGAGTAATTTTTCTTTCATCATCAAAATTATTTCATATTCAAGGATTATTATTCTATTTCTTCAGCCTCTATTAAGAGGCTCAATATAGATGGAAATAATTACATAAAATAGGAATTTGAAATTCAGCTTTATCAGGATTAATGATGATGCACATTGGGCAAATGAAGAATGTTATAGATATTCCATTAATGGAAAATATTCATATTCTATTGTTTCTTTGAAAGGCTAATTTACAGTAAGAGTGAGCTGAAACAGTCCTTTTTCTTTTTTCTTGAGAAGTAATGAGTGAGAAGGAAAACTGGAGGCACCTAATTTATGACATAATATAGTTATTGAAATCAACAGGCAAGTATCTCTAAAAAAATAAAAAAGGAGTTCCTTTCTGATGTCTCAGTTGGACAAATTACAATACTTCAAAATTGTTCACATTTTTCTTTATTTAAAATTTTATGAAGCAGCAAAAGAAAAGTCCTTTCTGGGGACTTTTAATATGACTACAATTTAAGAAAATAGAAGTCATCAAACTAGTGTTTGTAATTTTAACGTTCCTAAATATGAATTTCCTTTAAAATTCCAACATGCTTAAATTTTTGGAAGTCTAAAGAGGTTTCTCAAGTGATATGTGTACGCAAGTATATATACATCTAGGGCAGCTAAGAGACACAGTGAATAGAGTGCCAGGCCTGGAGTCAGGAAGACTCATTTTCCTGAGTTCAGAGAAGGTCTCAGACACTAGCTGTGTGACCGTGGGCAAGGCACTTTACCCTGTCTGCCTCAGTTTTATAAACTGTAAAATAAGCCAGAAGGAAATGGCAAATACTTTCAGTATCTTTACCAAGGAAATTCCAAGTAGGGTCACAGAGTTGGACATCACTAAAAACTACTGAAGAACAACTGTCTCTTTGTGTGTGTGTGTGTGTGTGTGTGTGTGTGTGTGTGTGTGTGTGTGTGTGTGTGTGTGTGTGTGCAGGCATATTGAAGAAAAAGCAAAAAAAATATATTTTGACCAAGTATATTGGCGCATTCCTGTAATCCCTGTGGCTGTAGAGGCTGCATCTGGCGTACTGCTTAGGAATTCTGAATTGCAAAAGGGTTAAAGGCCATCCATTGTCTATACTAAGTCTTGAGCCAAAGTAGTGCTGTACCTTCACCCCAGGAGTAGGGGGCCAATAGATTTCTTAAGATTGGGAAATGAGATTGGGTCCTTGAGTGTCACTTGCATTTGCCAGCACTATAATAATACTAGCCTGGACAGAACAAGGAGAGAAAGAAAGGACGGAAGGAAGGAAGGAAGGAAGGAAGGAAGGAAGGAAGGAAGGAAGGAAGGAAGGAAGGAAGGAAGGAAGGAAGGAAGGAAGGAAAGGAGGGAGGGAGAGAGGAAGGAAGGGAGAAAGAGAATGGTGGGAAGTGGAAAAAAAAAGAAAAATATTTTACTTGTAAGTGCATGGTGCTGCAGAGAAATGAAAAGAATCACTATGCCATATTAACCCTACACAAATTGGAAAGTATTAAATACAGGAGTCTGTTGCTTGCAGTGCACTGTAGAGTGCACAGTTAAAAGGTAGGGAATAGCCTTGAATTATCTTTAATGAAAACCTGGGGATTATAGTTGGGAGGGAAGGAAATAGCCTTTCAAGGTTTCCTTACTTCTTTGTTTGTTTGCAAGGCAAAATTCATAGAGTGTCAGAGCACTTGGGTTCTCATAAGATTCCACCCCCACACTGAAGTGGTATGGAGATGGTTAAAGTACTAAAATGTGCATACGAAGCAGTAGATACTCAAACCCACTCTGACCCCTCCATTCCATGTAACAGAGAAGATAAAAGCTGTTTCTTTTCAGAGCTTCGGGTTAAAGATGTAAAAATTAGCCAACATGTAACTGTATAGCATAACACTCAGAGAGTGCTGAGAAAAGAGCAGGCAATGATATTCCAAACAAGCAATCAGAATGTGGCAGGGGAAAATGAACCTCCTGAAAAATCTCTTTACTTAAAAACTTACCATTCTATTTGCTTAAGGATATTATTATGAACCAAGAGGTTCTTAAACATTTTGCATGTCATATATTCCTTTCACATTCTGGTAAAGCCTATGAACCTTTTCCAAGAATAATGATTTTTTTTTTAAATAAGTAAAAGAATCTTTAAATTTTAGTTGTAGTTTAGTGAAAATAAAGATGCACTTTTTTTCCTTTCCAAATTGCTAGACATGTATCCATGGTCAAGAGATCATGCGCTCCAGGTTAAGAACCTCTGTTCTAGATGACCTTATATTTCTACTTTCCCAGATCTTTTTCTATGGAGATTATTCCCCATCCAGATCTCCCCTCCACCTGTACTATTTCAATTAGGAACATTCTTTTATTCTCCATCACCTTCAAAAGGCCTTCTGGCCAAAGATTTTCCTGTCTCAGCTTTAATGCTAGTAAAGGAACCCTTACTCTAGTAATATTGGAGCAACATATGAGAAGATGCTAAAGTGAATAAAGAAATTCCTGTCCAGTGCTAATTGATTCTACGAAAGTCCATACATATACTGTCATAGTGGTTAAGGATAGATAATTCATGAAGTATGTTAAAACATATTTGCCTCTCTTTTGTAAACAAATTGTTTAGATGTCTTAGATTTCTATTTAAAATACTTGCAAAACTTATTGGTCTTCTCCTACAGTATTGTTCTAAATAGAAGTCTGCAATTATCACTCAGTTATACTGCTTTGAAATCAGACAGCAAGGCACCATTGGCATTGCCCCCAGGAAAACATTTTGTTCAGAGATACCAATCAAGAAGATGCTTTGACTCAATTTGTCTTACAACTAACATGAATTAATTCCCTATGTACTGAAGTGAGTGATGAGGATTCCTGATCAACCAGTCACTATGGTTTCAGAAGAACTTTGTGAAAAGATAAGGTACCAACATAACATTATTTATTTTCCTACTAACAAGACAGGAAAATTCAAGTAAGTATGGAAGGACGTATTTAGATAATATAATACCTCTTATTAACTTCATTCTCTGAGGGCATGTTTCTCCATGGATACAAGCCAATCTCTTAGAAAGATCCTTCAACTATTTTAGTCCCTTAAGATATTTTTCAAAACTAGTAATGTAATGATTACTTAGTTTTATAGCATATTCAGGTTTCCTCTTTCAAGCTTAAATTGCCATAGGTTGGATATTTCAAACACGATGTTCCATAGGCATGTGAATCCCTCTAACCTACCCCTCTTCAGAACTTCCCTAATTCTGTCTCAGGAAACAAAAATCTTTCAGTCAACGAACTACAGAACTATAGTATTACTCTTTATCCGTCTCCCTCACACTACATATCCTTGTATACCTGTTTAAAATATCCTAATCTTTTCTTTTCTTTTCTATTCACATGGTCACTACATCATTTCAAAGCCTTCTTACCTCTCACCTAGTCTATTGCAATAACCTTCTAATTGGTCTTCCAGCCTCACATCTCTTCACCTTTTTCAATCCATCCTCCACCAAGCTGCCAAATTGATTTTCCTAAAGTTCAAGTCTGACCATTTCACATACCTAATCAATAAACACCATTTCTCCCTCTAATGCCTCTAGGATCAAATAGCTTTTAAAATATTTCATAACCTGACCTGAACTCTATTTTTCAACCTTATTAGACATCTCTCTGCTTCATACACTATAGTACAGTCTAACTAGACTGCTGGCTTTTCCTCAAACCAGCTTTCCACTGCTTGTGTCCCAGGCTTGAAATATATTTTCACCTAACCTCACCTCTGCCTCCACAGAATACCTTTTTTCCTTCAAAACTTTCCAAGTGCCATCTTCAAGAATTTCCTGATCCTTATAGTTGCAAGTCACCTCCCTCTAAAATATTTATCTTATGCTTATTTCATATGTATTTTTATATGTAACTCAAGCCTTAAAACCTATTTGCATGGGAATCTCCTCATTGGTGCTGAGCACGATGCTTGACACACAGTGGGTCTTAACAAATGCTTATTGATTGATTGGTGGAGATTGATTTCTCAGTGGTTTTGCCTGCTTGAAGGATAGAGTTGGTGAGAACCAAAGAAAAGAGAAATTTTTATCTTCTACCTTCCAGCTTTCTTTTCAAATCCCTGAAAAAAGACAAAGAGTCTAAGAAGAAGACAACATGTAGAAGAGGTTGGCACTTTAATCAGGTCTCCATTCCCTGCTTACTATACTAGAGACCAAGGAATTTTCATTCCAGTAAGATCTGATTGAGTTAAAATAACCTCACTTCCAATGGTAGAGTTCATTTATTCCATATATATTGTCTAGTATGTATTCATATTTGTATATTTTTTCTAATTTCTCTTTTGTTATTGACTTGGATAAATAGGTTTATGTGATGTTTACTATCTGTGGTCTTTGTGCAACTAGCATTTGGTGGGAAAGAAGTCAAGACTTGGGAGATATAGATAGGAGCACTCCCTTCTCGTTAAGGGACAGCAACCAGGAGCATGGCTTAAACTAAAATTATTTTCCCTAGACTAGCAATATTTAAGGGAGCAGACAGACACAATTCTAATGAATATTCTTCTCTTTAACGATGACAGAGTTGCCCTTCTCTACATCCAAACTCCTTTTCCCTCCTAACAGATATCAATATCCCTTGAAGATAGGTAGGGAGGAGAAAGTCTAGATATTTCTATTCTTGCCTTCCAGTGAACCACATGTAGACACACCTATGTAGCCTCATATAGCCTATAGATTATGGTCAAAACACAACAAAGCACACCACCTCCGTGTGTGTGTGTGTGTGTGTGTGTGTGTGTACTTATTTATATACATGTTATTCCCCTAATATAATGCAAACTCTTTGAAGGTGTAATGTTAATTATGTTAATAAGAGTTAAAGATCTTCCCCACCCATTAATGGGCCTGCTCAGTAAGGGAAGTTTGATTAGGGGAGATTTGTTTTGTAGAAAGTCCCACACCTTTTGTTAATTTCTAATGAGGCACTGGTTCTCAAGGGTTCTGATGCCCTTAGACACTGAAAAAGTTCATATATACTCCAAGATGAGGTTTTATTTGGGGGCTTACTCATTGGAAGTGTTTGTTTGGCCAGATGAAACTCTGGGTAGCCATTAAGGAGCCCCTCAGCTTTGAAAACCCAAGATGTTGTTGCTTCTCTCTCTGGTAACTATGCATGTGTGTAATGGTCAGGGAGTTGAATCTGTCTGTTAATATGTGATATATGCACTGCCATGGTCAGATAATTGGAAGCCCTGTCTGTTGGTCTTTATTTCTCTGTTTGTATTTTCTCTGAAGTTCAGGGGGCTGACTTTTTCCCCTGAACTAAGTGAATGATGCATGTGCTTGAATAAAGTAGATTGTTGACCCTTCAAAAGTTGCCTTTCCTTTTAGAAAATCGGATAAAAGAACCTGTGATAGCAGGCCATCCTAAATGTGTCAGGGTGCTTGCTATTACAGAAGGCAAGAACTGCTTCATTTTTGTCTTTGTATTTCCAAAGCATAGTACCAAGTCTAATATATAGTAGGCACTAAATAAATTCTTGTAGATAGATGACATGCTTTTGTTTGTTTGTTTCTTTTTGTTGTTGCTGTGCTTGCTTCACAGATGATTCCACATAAGGGATTCTTAAATTTGTGAACTTGTAGAATGGCCTCTTCTGCTATTTTATTTCTTTCCTTAAAGCAATTAAAAAATTGTATTCCAATTTCCAACAAAGCATAGTCATGCTTCATGGTCATTGGAACAAATTGCTCTCATCCATTCATTCCACTGGGAAAATCTTTACATGCTTGGAGTAGACATCTCGCTAACTCATTGATGGGTCTGGAGCCTGTCAGTTACCCTGTGTTAGCCTATCTGCCAAAAAGGTTTTACCAAGATATAGCTGCTATGCATGTTACAGCTTCTCAGAGCTACAGGTGAGAGTTGGGTGAAGGTGGACAACAAAGGTACATGAGCAACCCTGAAAAGGCCTTAGCAGCCCTCACACCAGAGGTGCTAGTCCTCTCTGAATACTCCATTTACCTATCTCTTAAATTTACTAGCTGTGTAACTGCAGGCAAGACATAAGGTCTCTGAGTCTTATGCAATTTTTTAAGACCAAGTTGTAGACAGTTCTAAAACTGCTTCACTGGAAAGATTCCCACACCAACAAAAATCATAAGACTTTGACATACTGACATAGTCTAATTTCTCATTTATATGTTCAACTATATTGACAAGAACAAAAATGAAAAAAAGAAAAAATTATAAATGATAATATATGTAATGGTAAATGCATTATTCATAGCATATTAAAATGTTAATATTAACCTATAATAGTCACATTCTATTTTAATGATACTGATTATAAAATTATGAAAATTATGAAATTCTATATTTATCAGAGGTTCTCTATATCATAGCATAGTCATTCTATATTTCTTTGTGTTCTTCATATTTGTCATTTTATAGCAAAATAATCTTCTAATACTTTCAGGTACCACTACAGTTGTTCTCTAATCACTGAAATAGTTTGTTTCTGTCTAAAACAATATTGCCAGAAATATTTTTCATATGGAAAGTTTTTTCTCTCAATTTTTAGAATAAAATTCTACAAGTAGGATCAGAAGAGCAAAGAAGAGGACAATATTTATAGCTTGTATTATATTGCAAATCAGCTTTTCTTTTCCTGTTTCTGAGTTGTTTTTTAACCACTAGGAAAAGAACTATGTATGTATATATGTATATACATATACATGCATACATATATATACACATATATACATATATACACCTATATACATATATACACATATATATATACACACATATACACATATATACACATACACACATACATATGCATATATGTATATTGTATATAAAGATCCTTTTCCTTTCTTTTTCTGATTTTTTGGGGCTAAAGGACTAGTAGTGGCAGCGCTGACTCAAAAGGTATCAACAGTTAATGACTTTTGGGGGACATAGTTCCAAATTGTTTTCTGAAATAACTAGATAAATTCACATCTCTACCAATAGTTCATCAATGTGACTATTTTCCCACAGCCCCCACATTTCTAATTTTCCATTTTTTTTATCACCTTTGCCAACTTGATGGGTGTTAGTCACAAGAATGAATCCTAAAACCTGAAATAGTTTTAGAAAGAATTTTATTAAGTCATTTGGCAAAGAGTCAGCAAAATGATTGGCTCCCTTCCAAGTTTCTGTGAGGTTTACATTATATAAAGTTTAGACAAATGTCCAGACAAGGGTGAAAAGGACATTTATCTGATTGGCAGCACATAGGCAGTTATTGTTCAGTTGTTTCAGTCGTACCCTACTCTTCATGACCCATTTGGTGTTTTCTTGGCAAAAGTACAAAGATACATTTCCTTCTTCAACTCATTTTACAAATGCAAAGAAAGTTAAGTGACTTAACCAGGATCACACAGCTAGTGAGTGTCTGAGGCCAGATTTGAACTCATTTTCCTAACTCCAGAGCCATCGCTCTATCTACTGAGCCACCTACCTCACATAGATAGTAGATAAATTCTTAGAGAAAGGAAGTTTTTAGATTAATTTAGCAAGTAACAATGAATATTTAAATTTGAGGGACTTTAAGCAAAAGTTTTGATTGTACCCAAAACAAGTAGTGAGTGTACTCAAAACAAGCATTCGGTGGGATCTAAGCATTTCTGACTGCTACCCTATAGCTTTCTCCAGAGCATCTCTGTGGTTGTTGTCTTGACCTTTACTGCAAGCTTTGGGTTAAATAGTTTTCTAGCCACAATATTAATAAATGACAAATCAGAAATAATTTTATTTACAATGGGTAGGAGATGAAATTTCAGAATTTTTTAAATTTGTATTTGTCTAATTATTTTGATTTGGAAATTTTTCCTAGTATTGTTTTTGATAGGCTGGATTTCTTCCTTTGAAAATTAACTACCAGTCATATCCTTTGACTATTAATCAATCTCAGAATGGTTTTTTTTTTATAAATTTGATTCAGTTCCTTATAGAATTTTTCTCAGTTGTTTCCCTTCCCATTTTAACTACATTTGCTTTGCCTGCGTAAAAAATAAAAGCTTTTATTTGTTATATAATCAAAATTGTTGATTCACTTGCTATTCAGTGATCCTCTCAATTCCTTTTCTGGGTCTTAAATTCTTCACATATCCATAGATGTGGTAAGAAATTTCTTTCTTGTTTGTCTAAGCTATTTATGAAATGTCCCTTTATATCGAAGTCTTCTATCCATTTGGAACTCATTTGGATATATTGTGTAAGATATCAGGCTTAATTTAATTTCTTCTAGATTTTTCCAGTATTCCCACATTTTATAGAATACTGAGTTCCTTGTCCAGTAACTAAGTACTTTGGTATTATCAAAAAATAGACTTCTAAGTTTCTTTATTCTTTATGTTTTGTATCTCATCTCTTCTACTGATGAACTCTCTTTTTATCAAGTACCAGTTTGTTTTCATGGTAACTGCTTTGTAGCATAATTTGAGATCCCATCTTTCCCAGCAGGTTGCATCCTCTATCATCCCTTCCTTTTCACCAATCTTTATTTTCTCCTTATCTCCTCCTTAGGCTGTTTCCCTACTGCCTATGACATAGCCATATTTTTTCAAGTCCTTTTCATCCCATTACAAATATCACAAGACTTACTTCCTGTATTCTCCCAACTGAGAACCTTGCTTCCTATTTCACTAAAAAAAATAAGGCCTTAGCTAAGAGCTCCCGCTTCTCCCCTCCTCCTTATCTCACATTACTCAGATGCATTCTACTGTTATCCCCTCCTTCACCCTTATCTCACATGAAGAGGTTGCCCTTGTCTTCACCAAAGCAAAACATGCACAAATGATCCCATTCTATCCTATTTTCAACAAATTCCCTTCCATCATCTCCAGTCTCTCACTTATCTTCAATTTCTCCATGTATACAGCTACTTCTTTACTGCCTGTATCTCCCTCATCCTCGGTAATCATTCACTTGATCTATCCATTTTGCCCAAACTCCACTATAGGGCAGTTTTCTAGACACTCCTGCCTTAAGAGTAATTATCAGTAGTAACTATTGTTGTTTACCTCTCAGCCTGATTTAGTTATTTTTCTTTGTCTCATTAAAGGGGCCACCCCTTGACTACTTCTCAAACAGGTCTAATTACTGAATGGGCATTACCTCACCCTAAGTGAGTACCAAATAGGCCTTGGTCTAAAGGAACCAAGGTCTCCCATTGCATCCTGGGCCATCTCCAGTCATCCTGATGAATATCTGGTCACTGTATTCAGATGGCTCCAGAGGATAAGTGAGGCTGGTGATCTGCACAGCCCTCCCTCACTCAAAACAAAGTCAGGTGTAAGTCATGTCATCATTTCTCTGATGGCATGGTCTTCTTTGGCAACGAAGGACAAACACAACAACCATTCCTGTTAGCTTTTTTCTATACATCTACTCCCTGTTTTTTGTGACTAAACTCCTTGAATAGGTTTTCTTAAAGACATGCCTCTACTTCTGCTTCTTTCATCCTCTTCCTAATTCTCTGCAGTTTGGCTTCCAATCTCACCATTCGACTGAAGAATATTCCCAGGTGATGAGAGAGAGATTCTGTAAATGGTGTGGGGAAATTTACAAAGTATGTAATCTAGAGAGACTTGGTGCTTAAAGACATCACTCATTGCCTTAGTGAAACATGAATCATAGCTCTTTGGGGTAATTGACAACCAGAAGTGCGGTAAGGAATGAACCCACAAAGGAGATTTCATGAGAAATGGTGAAAAATTGATCATGCAGGAGAGCAAGGGGAAGCAATTAACTGCAGAACCAAGGACATTTAAAAAAAAACCATTATGGGCCAATAATACTATTCTCTCTGTCACCTTTATGAATTGGCATTTCTAAGAGCGAGTATGATAGGTAAAATGTGACAAGGGGACAAGACATATGACAATAGTGGAAACTAAAGAAGGATACAATATATAAAAGGTTCATGAATCAAAGAACAAATGCTCATAATAGTAGAAAGGGAAGATAATTAAGAGAACAATAGAAAGAACTTTCTATTGCATGATCTTTTTGATGTGTTCCAGTAGGCTCTTTGCTAATACACACACACACACACACACACACACACACACACACACACACACACATACACACACACAATTTGGCATCAATATCCTTTGGGGATATTGGTTTATAATTTCTGTGTTTGTAATCACCTTGATTTATATAACAAGAATATTCGCATCATAAAGGGAGTTCATTTGGTAGTGTCTCATCTGGTCCTGTTTCTACATTTGCATAATATTGAATGTTTTTCTCTGAAGATGGAATAAAATTCATTTTTATTCTAATCCTATTTTTGTTTCTATATACGTTATCTAATTTCTTTTTCTGAAGTTGGCTTATTTAAATTCCCTATTCTATTTCTCTTTATCTAGACATATTTAAATACATGAATACCTATCTGTTTCACTTAAATAATCAGTTTAACTGACACATATTTGGTCAAAATAATTTCTAATTATTTTATTTCTTTGTTATTTGTTGTGAATTATCTAATCTCATTTGTTCTTCTTAACTTGTTTTCTGTCTTTCTTTTAACTAAATGAGTTATTTTACCTGTTATTTAAAAGAAGTTGCCCCTGATCATCTATTAACTTTCAATTTTGTTGATCTCTTCTTTGATTTTCATAATTTCTATGTTGGGGTTTACTTGGTACTTTTTTGATTTGTTGGTTTCAATTTTTTTTTTTGCTGGTCTTGCAAGTTAAATTTGTTAACATTTTATTTTCTCTTTTGTTGTTGAAAGCGTTTAGAGATATTAAAAAAACCCTCCAAAGACTTCATATTTGACTGTTTCACACAAATTTTGATATGCTGCATCATTGTTGTCATTATGTTTAATGAAATAATTGATTCTATAATTCATTCTTTCATTTCCTTCGGATTATGCTATTTAAATTCCAATTAATTTAACCTTTTCTCTAATGGTTTTTTATTGAATGTGATTTTTATTGTTTTGTGGCCTGTGTTTATTATTTGGTTTTTCTTCATTTGTTTGTGAGGTGTTTTATGCCCTAATGCATGATCAACTTTGGTAAAGGTGCCATGCACAATCAAGAAATATGTGTAATCCTTGGTTTTCATATTTAATAATCATAAAAGATCTGTTATATCTAACTTTTCTAAAATTCTATTCAGGTCCTAAACTTCTTTCTTGTTTATTTATTTTATATTTGTTACGTTTGTCTAGCTCTCAGAAGGGTATATTGGAGTCCTCAACTATCAGAGCTTTACTGTCGAATTCTCCCTATAATTTGAGCATCTTTTCTTTGAAGTATTTAGATTCTATTCTATTTGGTACATATATGATTGATGTTGATAAAAATTGATTTCCTATGTTATTTTTCAGCATAAAGTATTTCCCTTGACCACTTCTTTAATCGAGTTTATTTTTCTTGTTGCCTTTCTTCAGATCATGATTGCTACCCCTGCTTCACCGAGGTTGGCTGAAGCATAATAGATTTTGTTCTAGAACATTATTTTAACTCTGAGTGAATCATTATGTTTCAAGAGTATTCCATGTATACAATATACTATATGATTTTCCTTTCTAATTCATTCATACTTTTTCATATTATGGATAACTTTTATCCCATCATATTCACAATTTTTGTTAATTAATTTATTAGCTAATTAATCAATTAGTTGTGTTTTCTTTTTATCCTATACTCTCATAAGTTCTCCTCTCCTTGCTTCCCATTCTTCTCTTTATAACAAGATGAAGGTGAGAAAGGAGGAAGCTCATCAACAGTGATCTATTCTTGATGTAATCACATCTCCCCTAATCACAAGTTCTTTACCCAAACCCAACCACAGGTTCTTCTCTCTCTATTTTTTTCCTTTTAAAATTACTCTGCACAGGTTAGAGTTTGTTTTGTTCATGCCTCCTTTCTCCCTGAAAGGACAGCTAGGTGTTGCAGGGCATGGAGTCCTCAGTCCTGAAGCCAAGAAGACATATCTTCCTGAGTTCAAATATAGTCTCAGATACTTACTAGCTGTGTGACCCTAGGCAAGTCACTTAACATCATTTGCCTCAGTGTCTCATCTGTAAAATGAACTGGAAAAGGAAATGGTAAACCATGCCAGTATCTTTGCTATAAAAACATCAAATGAGGCCATGAAGAGTCAGACATGACTAAAATATAACATATTCCTCCATATCTCTCCCCATTCCCATTCTTTCTGGTTTTCCTGTTTAGTTAGATATATTTCTACATCAGATTCTCTGTGTGTTGTCTATGTTCTACCAGTCTTCGACCAACTCAAATGAAATTCAAGTACAAGTGATATCTATTCCTATCCCCTTTCCTCCTTGTTTTTCTTCTACTTGAGGATCCTGGTTATATAAGAAAATAAGTTCTTCCATCATTCCTACATCTTTTTTTCGGTAGTATAAAACTAAAACTACTCTCCCCTTCAAAATGAAGGATGAACCACAACGAAATAAAACCAACCAATGAGACACACCTCATGTGTCTTTTTTTATACCTTCAGTGACAATTGAGGACAGTGTAATTCTAGAGTTATAGTTCTATCTTCTCCCTCATTACAATTTAAGTCCTCAATCATCATTTGATTCTTTCTGATAACTCACCTATATTTATCTTTCTAGGTTTGTCGTAGACTGTTTTAAGCATAGCACATTTAAAAGATTCTACTTACATCTTTATTTTCCTCAGGAATGTTTGAAAGTCCCATATTCTGTTTTTGCCCTGTAGCATTAGTTTTTATAGGACAAGTTATTATGAGTTGTAAGTATTTTTTAATTGCCTTTTGATAAATTGTAATCCAAAAGCTTTTCTTGAGAAAAGTTCAATATAACCCTGCATGATCCATTCTGTCCTTCCTTTGTTCTTTCCAATTGCTTGGAGTATTTTCTTAACCTCCAAATCCTGGACATTGTTTATAAGATTCCTAGGTGTTGTCAGTCTGGGGGTTCTTGTAGTAGGCAAACAGTATGTTCTTTCTATTTTTCACTTCACTTTCTGCTTCTAACAGACCGGTCAGTTTTATGATTTTTTTTGAAACATTTCATCTGGAATTTTTGTATATTTCTTGTACCCAGGAAATTTGCTGGTATCCCTTTTATCTGCTTTATAAGCAAATTGTTTTTTATAGTAAATATCTCATGTATTCTAGTTTTTAAGTCCTTTAGTTAGGTCATTTTTTTCTGACATAGCTTATATATAGACTCTGGAGGTTCTTAGCATAATTCTCACATAAAATGGTGATTCAAGTCCCCACACAATTTCTCCCTCAGGGTTCTAAGGAGACCCCAGGGAGTTATTCTAATGCAATAGGGTCATGAATTCCAGTGTGTATTCCCCCAACCTCGATAATTACGACTTCAATTTAATTTAGTCAATTAATATGAATTAACTTTTAGAATGATATATTTACTGAAAAGATAGAGTATGGATTATTATCATTTATTAATATTGTTTGAATTTATCTTTATGTGACTAGAAATTGCTTGAACCTAGAATGTCACCATGACCTCAATAATTCTCCAGAAATTCTGGAGATGGCTAGAAGGAATTTTGGATTCTCTCAGATCTTTGATCCACCCAACGCATTCTTGATTTGGGTTCCCTTTGGGTTTGACTTTGTCTAAATTTTAGTGAATCTTTACATTTATTCATATCCATCTTAATCTACCTTGTTTTCAAGTAACCCTCTTGGCAATGCTTAACTGTATACTCGTTTTTGTGCAGGCAACCTGATCTAAATCATATATAATGTAAACTTTCTAGAGCCTAGACAAGAGGGAGCCATGCCTCCTTTTCCAGATTGCTTTCCTCTACCAAATGATCTAATAAATTTCTTTCTAAAAATATTTCAAAATGCAAAAAGATATCTCCAAGTAGGGACACACTCTATCAACTTCTTCCCTGGGGAAAATGGATTCAAACTGCTCCAAAGCTGTTGTTCCACCAATTCATTTCTGAATTCAGCATAACCAATGAAAAATTATCCTTCTTGCTGCAGGATATTGTGTTTCAACTCTAGGGTTGGTCCACTATTGGGCTAGATCCAAAACATCACTCCCCAGAGCTCTATGCTTTTCACTTTGCCTGGCAGCCAATAAACTCTGAGATGGATTCAAGTTCCTGTACCTCCAGTGTTCTTCAAACCTTTCAAAATTCATAAGACCTTGCACCAAAGGAAAAAAAAAGACACAAGTATGAGGAAAGGTCATGCACTTACATTCCTCATGGACTGTATGGAGAGCTGAAGGTTCAAAGCCTCTCTCCCTAACTAGGAGCTTATAGCATCTTGTCCTCTTCTCTCTTTAACATAACCAATAAGAGAAAACTATTTGACTTATTGTACCTTTTATATTGCCTTCTATTGATGCTCCCTTCTGACTCAGTGGCCAATCAAAAAGTGTTTTTCTTCACAGAAAATAAGAAGCAATCAGAGAATGCCTGTGAAAGCTTGGAAATGGAGATCCAAGTGTCTTCATTTCATTTCATCATGAATTTTCAGAAGCAGGCTGAACAAATGTGCATGCTCTCAGGACTTGGAAGTCATTGACCATTCCATTCTCACAGTCCTTATGTCTTAGAATCATTAGGTGCTATTTGCTTAATTCTGGTTTTCAGAGTCACCAGTATTTGGGTAAGATTTTCTACCTCATATTCTAATTTATTGTTCTTCCAATTTTCCTCAATTTCATAACATTTGAGATGCTCAGTTTCTTCCATTTACTTTTTTTTTTTTTTTGGTGTGTGTGTGGGGGATTTTAAATAGCTTCTTTATTGAATTTCCCCTGGTCTAGAATAGGGACCTGAAACTGGACCTTAGACCATGCCCTGCTCTTTGCTTGGAAATACTTGAAAAAAGGATCTTTCATTCTTTTTCATTGTGTGTGTGCCTCCCTTACATAGTAGGCACTTAATAAATGCTTATTGATTAATCAATTGCCCTATTTTGTGCCCTTGAATAGAAATCGGATAAAGCACAACGATGGGGCAATCAATAAGCATTTATTAAGTGCTTACTATATAAGGGTTGCACACACAATGAAAAAGAATGAAGCTATCCTTACTTTCAATAAGTTCAAGAGATAGAGAAGGGCATAGTCAGGGCAGTGACCATGGTAGGGAAGTAATCTAACTTCCCTGACCCTCAGTTTCCTCTTCTGTAAAATGGGGATAATTGGATTTCCAATATTTGTGTTATAATGGTGCATTGGAGGAAGCAATGAATTTCAACTCAGAGAACCTGGGTTTAAATGGTCACCTCATTTCTCTCGGCTTATTTCCTCATCTGTAAATTTAGGGGATTGGGCTAGATGACTTACCACGTCATCCACGTCTAAATCGATGATCCTGTGGGGGAGCGGAAGGAAAGAAGGGTTCCATAAAATGTAAAAAATGAAATAAACCAAAAGAAGTACTACTATAATAGATGATCTTTACCATTCTTTACAATTCTAAAATCTATAATTCTTTTCTTTAATTCAAAAGGACTACAAGCATTTACTTTAGAATCTGCTCAAATAGAATTCTTTCACATTTCCCACTTGGCCCCTCACTCACCGTACATACTTTGTGTTAAAAAATTCTGTCTCTCTCTCTTTCTGCTCATACACACAGAATAAATAAAAAAGAATAAAATAGTGTTGAGTTTAAGAAAAAGAAGAAAGGGGAGGAAAAACCTTTTCAGATATAGAGGTTTATATCTGTACTATAATTTGAGACAAGGACACTCAATCTTGCTTGTGGATTCAGTTCAGGTTGAATGCCTTCTGTCAAGATGTTAAGTTTGCTATCCCCTTGTGACATATAACTAACAGCGTTCAGGCGCTCAGCCCGTCATCCTCTCTTGCCACTTGGCCTCATTTACTAAGAGAATCTGGAAGAACCAATCATGGAGAAAGGGGAAACTCAGAGTGACAAACCCAACATGAAAGTAAGGTTCTCTCCGGCGTCTGGTTTGTCAGACCTACTTTTCCTACTGGCTCAAACACAACACAACGTGGTTGAGCTAGGAGCTGCAGCTCCTATACTCACTTGCCTGTCCCCAGGATACTGTTTATTTGTTTTCATTTGAAGCTATCAGTAGGTGTGGGTGATTTAGGTTAAATGAGTCTCCAGTGGTCAAGTGCTTACTCAAAGGCCAGACCACAAGAATCAGTAGAATAGTTATTTACCATAACCATATACAAAACCACAGGCAGCAAAGGTTCCCTCAAATACATCCGAGACATTGTATATCTCTTTATTAAAGCCTGTCAGTGTTTGTTATGGGGCTGTTGGCCTTTGTATTACAAGTAAAACAAGTTCGTGGAGTAAAGCAGCAGACACAAGTGCAGAAACTCAGCCTGGCAGGTGATGAAACCTCCTGTCCTTTCCCTTTCATTTTTGAATTGTGGTTAATGACACTTTTTCATTTGTGATTGTGATTCCTCAATGATGGATGACTGGAAATTAATTTTAATTATTCATGAGTAAAGTATTCATCCTGTACGACTTCTCCAGTCTCCTTCACGCTAATGAAAATAACATACATGGTGATGATCTATTACTATCAATCACTTGATTTTAAAGGTTTGTATTGAAGGAACTTAGAGGCTGTATGCTATTTGGACCTTTAATACAGTTGTTGAGAAAGCAATGCAGTTATCAATCATTAGGAAATTTTTGAATTAGGAAACACATTCAGCTTATGCTATAAGAAAATTTAACCTAAGGAATCTGGAATTATTGATAGGTAGGGTCAGAACAGGATAGGCAAAGCAGACGTTTAGTCACCTGCTATGATCAGAGAGTCACTGAATACTTAGCCCTCTCCCACATGAAAGTGCACTATTATAGATTGAAGTTAGCATCACTGTCTGGTCTCTTTAAAATGCAAACTGCTTCAAAATGGCAGTAGGGCATATTTCCCAAATATATTCTGGTTGTTGCAGCTGCTGCGCAGTTATTGTGTTGGGTAAACTGTTCCCTCTACCAGGAATACATAGCCCCACTGGTTCAATTCCTTCTTGTCCTTCATGGCCCACCTGAAATGCTCACTCTTGTGAGGTCTTTGTTTTCTCCTATTCCTCCTCACAGAATCCATCTTCCATTCTCTTTTAAATTCTGTCTAGAATTACAGTAATTGATATGATTGTCCTTTCTTTCCCTACCAACTTATCGTCTCTATTAAGTTCTACGTAGGGAGTGGGACTGTGTCTTACTCTTCCTTGTATCCTCCTCAGCTCTTAGTCAAGTAAGTAGGGTATTTGGTGTCTCCTGTAACACTCTCCTTAGAAAACAATACACACAAATAATTCATATACATCATACTTAGAAGCTAATATTTATATCGCTCACTATTATTCACAGCTGAAATTCATTCACTTTTATATTGATTTCAATCATTCTCTAAGGTTCCGAGCATGCCCAAGGTTCTATTTTTTTTCTTGTGTGGAGAGTAGGAGGAGCTCGATATCTTTGGGGGAACGGAGGAGGAGACAGGACTAGCACCCAGGAAGCACAAAACTTTGTCAGTTGGCTAAGAGATACCCACCTAAAGGAGGAATTCTAATATTCATGCTCTCTGCATCCCATAGATAGATCAAGGTTAATGTTTGGAACAAAACCAGTCCTCTGGATATCCACACTTAGGCAACTACATCTAAACATATCCTTACTCACTTAAATAGAGACAAACTTTAACTCAACTTTTCCCACTTTCTCACACCCATTCTACACTCTCATTATTTCTATCGCACATTCATGTCCAATTCAATCTCAACTTCTCGCTCTCTCTTTCATATGTTCTCTACAACATACAATAGTTGGAAACACAAATACCCAGAGACTGGATGGTCTAATATCATGCTAACCAGCAATTCTCAAAACTTCTTAAACAACAATGGAATTCAAAGACACAATCTACAACTGTAATCAACTACATTTTCAGACTGCTTTCTTTCCAATGCCACCATTCCCAGACTCACTCTATGCTGGCTATACATTTATCCCTTCCACATTACAACTTTCCCCATTGGGGTTTCAATATATTGGAAGTTGCATCAGAAATTTAATGTGAATTTTGGGGAGTTTTGTGGAAGCTGCAGATGACAGAACCTATGATCAAATACATAATGCAAATTTTGCTGTTCGATAAATGCCCCATAAAAGAAAAAGAAAAAAATCATCCTTCTTCTCTGGTACAAAGGGAGTGAGGGAGAAGGGGTAAGAGAACACTGTGCCCTTAACCCCATCCCTTCTGCCCCCATTTGAATGGGTAACTATATTGTATAGAAGGAACTAGCAAGCTACAAGTCCTGCTCCCATGCACACTGCAAACTACAATTGCCCTAGAAGAGCAGGTGTTTCTTGTCTATTTCTTTTCCTTCATCCTCTTAATGCTCTTAAACATTGACAACACCCTGCTGCTGCTTCTTCCATGCTGCCTCATTCATCCTGGTTGGCTTTAGCCACCTAAAAGTCACAGACACTAGCTCTCTTCCTACCTCTTGGTCTCTCTAGTGCCACTAATACAATTAGAATGACACTCTTTGAAACAGTCTTTACAACAGGGAGGGAGGGAATTTTCCTTCTATTGCCTCCTCAGTCTTGCCAGAATCCAGTCTTCAGAAGCAAGGTCTTCCACTGAGTAAGATTTAATAGGAGTTTATTGAATGAATGTATGGTTAATTGATTTAGTCACTAAAGCACTTTAGTGTCAATTATTTAACATATACTTGTTGTACTCATGACAAAATTTAGGAGGGAGAATTGAGGTAAAATAGGAGGAAAAAAGTGAAGAAAAAAAGGAAGGTGAGGGGTCTAATTGTAAACTTCTACCTTCTCCAAACCCTATAAGTTCTCCTTAGTTTGGCATCTTCTCTGGGTGGTTAATAAAAGGAAATACTCATAGCAACTGCTGCTGGAGAAGGATAAAATTCTGGATCACCGAGGTCCTCTGCTCTTCCAAAGTATCCTGCCCAGGATTTGTACTCTACAGATAGGAGGACCGTTGGAAGAAGGGAAAAGAGAAGTTAAGTGCAGTTCTAACAATAGACAAGGTTGGCAGCTTCCTCCTCCAGCTGTGGTTGGAGCAGGTTCAATTTTTATCTTCACTGTTGTATTAAAATAAGACCATTTCCTTTCCCATCTCTCAAGTCATCTAGTTTCAGAGACAGTCCAAGATCCAGACTAGGCAGCTCCTTCAGGGGAAAGAGAGGCAAAAATCTTAGGATCATGGATTTAGAGCTAGAAGGGATCTTGCAAGTCATCAAGCTCAACCCCTTAATTTTATTGATGAGGAAGCTGCCTCAGAGAAATTTAAGTAATTTGCCCAGAGCCACATAGCAACTAAGTACCTGAGATAAGATTTAAACCTAAGTCTCCTTAACTCAACTTTTTAACTCCAATGTTATCCACTGTCTTTTGCTATCTAAAGCAATGTTGAAAACTCCTGAGCAAGGGTATATTTATTTGTAAAATATATATACTGATATACTCAGGAGTATATATATTAACACATGGTAACGAGTAACAAAAAATGATTATGGTGTATAAAGATGCAGAAAAGTAGTTTGGTACAGAAGGTACCTCATACTAGGACCCAAATGCCCTCATGAGTCGTCCATAAATGCCCTAGTGTGGTTACATCCAATAGAAAATTCTTTGGTTGTACTCATGAAACCTGGGTTCAAATTCTCCCTTTACAGGTGTTATTCACAACCTGTATAATATTGAACAAGTCAACTTAACCTCTCTAGATCTCTGTAAAATGAAGAGGTTGGACAAAATGCTTTAGTTTTCTTGCAGTATTAAATTCTCTGAATCTATGACCTCTAGAAATTCCAAGCATTCCACTAAAGTTATGTTTCTCTAGTTCCTTAAGTGGATAGTTAGGTGTCAAAAATGGGTAAAATGCTGGGGGCGTGAAGTCAGGAAAACACTCCTTCCTGAATTCAAATCTGATGTCATACACTTACTAGCTGTGTGACCCTGGTCACTTAACCCTCCTTGCCTCAGTTTCCTCACCTACAAAATGAACTGGAGAAGGAAATGGCAAACTATTCCATTATCTTTACCAAGAATACTCAAAAATAGGACACAGAAAGTCAGACACAACTGAACAATAACCTGCTTAAGTGCAAACAGAAGTGATTTCTTTGAAACATTTCAATAATAAAATATTTCCTAATGAAAGGAAGACTTAATCAGTGATACAAATTTAAAAAACATGAAATATAAAGTGATATAATATGAGTTCACTTTTAAAATGGAGCTATTCATAGAACTAGAAATAAAAGTGCTCATTGATTGAGGAATGGTCAAACTAATTATGGTACATGACTGGAATGGAACATTACTGCACCTTAGAAATGAATACGGAGATTTTAGAAAATAATGAGAATTTACATGTACTGATACAGAGTAATATAAGCAAAATCAGGGAAATAAAATACACAATAACTATAATAATGGAAATGAAAATGACATAGCACATAAAAAATGAAACTAAATGCTGTGAAATTACGATGACCAAATTTGTTCCTGGAAAATATGTGAGGAAATGAAATTCTTTGCCTTCTTTGAAGAGGTGAGGAGGAGACTCTGGGTATGTATGTTCTGTCAAAGCATTTTATTGTTTAGTTTTGCTTATGTCTTTATTTCTTATTCTTTGGCATAATGGATGGCTTAGTGCAGGGGTGGGGAACCTGCAACCTCAAGGTCACATGTGGCCTTCTAGGTCCTTGGGTGAGGCCTTTTGACTGAGTCCAAGTTTTACAGAAGACATACTTTCATTAAGGGGATTTGATCGGTGAAGTTTGGATTCAGTCAAAGGGACTCACTTGAGGACCTAGAGGGATGGCCACATGTGGCCTCGAGGTCCCAGGTTCCCTTACTCCTGGCTTAGTACATAGGGGAATGGATGAGTGATATAACAGCCAATAAGGGGAATATAAAAACAAAAGATGTCAATAAATATTTTTAAAAATAAAATGGAGCTATTCTCACCTTTCTGAGTTTTGCCTGCCCCGTCTAAGGAACTGAGGTAGTAAAGATAAATTAAATCCAGGAAATACATGAGTAGCCTTACTTAAGTGAATTTTCATTTGCAATCATCACTAAAAAGATGCTAACAAGTAATACTTTTTTCTGTTCATATATAGGATGACTATTTCCTCTGCATACAAAACCCACAGCATTCATTGATGGAAAAACTTAAACAAGAAGCAGTAACGTATAACTACTATTATCCTCTCCTGGGAGACTGATTCTTAAAACATCGAGACATGATATGGTTAGTAGGACTGCTGAAAAGGCGTTTTCTGTTGCTTTTTAGCTGGACACTATCCAAACAATTCCCTCTAGATCCATTTCTTCTGGCAAGTCAGGCCAGGCCTTGAGCTCATCTTCCTGTCAGGGGTCATCCTGACATGAGGGGTGTCAGGGCACAAGAGGGCACAAAGAATGCTTTTTAAAAAATAAGTTTTCATCTACTTTCAGGTGTATAAGAGCTAACGAAATCAAGGGAGAGAGAGAGAGAGACAGAGACAGAGACAGAGACAGACAGAGAGACAGAGAGAGAGAGAGAACGGAAAGGGGAAGGAGAGAGAAAGGGAGAGAGGAAAAGAGGTAAAAAGAGAGGGAGGAATAGAGAAAAAGATTGTGACTTAGAGGAAAGAACACTGGATTTGAATGTTTGCCTGCTGGCTATTGTGCAACCTCCTTTAGATCATTTAACCTTTCTGAGCCCTAATGACCTTACCTATAAAAATAATTATTAATAATTTATATTAAAGAGGTATACTAAGAAAAGGAATTTGTAAAAAGAAAAAAAAACAATTATACATATTTGTTGCTTGTTGTCTCTACCACTAGACTGTGCACTGCTTGAGGGCAGAAACTGTCTTTTGAATTTTCTTGTATCCTGAGTGTTTAACACAATGTTGGGCAAATAGTAGGCATTTGATAAACACTAATTGACTGACTGACTGACTAAAGTGCCACATAAAAAAAAAAAACCAGTTCTCATTTATAAAGAGCTAGGAAGTTGTTGGTTTTTTGTTTTTTGTTTTTTGTTTTTCTTTCTGGCAGCTAGGTGGCAGAGCGGATGAAGTGCTGGGTTTAGAATCAGGAAGATTCCTATTCCTGAGTTCAAATCTGACCTCAGACGCTAGTTGAGTGACCCTGGGGCAAGTCACTTAATCCTGTTTGCCACAGTTTCTCATCTGTAAAATGAGCTGGAGAAGCAATGCAGATCATTCCATTCCAAAAACTTTACCAAGAAAACCCCCAAATGTGACACAAAGAGTTGTACCTCACTGAAACAACTGAACAACTATGAGAACAAAGCTTTTCAAAACATTTTCCTTTAAAAAAAACAACTCTGGGAAACACATAGTACCAATATTGCTATTATTTCCCCATTTTACAGATGAGGAACTGGAGGCTAAATGGATAAAGTGACTTCCTATGATCATACAGCTAGTTAAGTGCCACACCAGCATTCAAACCTATGTTTTCTTACTACAAGGTCACTATGCTTCCCACCACACCATGCTGTCTTTCCAGAAGCAGCAGCCAAGGATTTGGATAGGCCTAGAAGTAGATATTCAAGAATATGATGACAAATATTCTTGAGTTACCGCATGACAAGCCTCTGCCTTTGTTTTGTGCCCAACCAATAGGAATAAATTTTCTGTGCAAACTATCCTAGAGGATAGCTACATTTGATGAAAGGATTTTTATTTTTACTCTTAGTGTCAAAGCTAAATACAACCAGCTCGTGATTATTTGTGCTAATGGACTTATATCGCCCATGTAAGAGAAAACCACAGATAATTCAGAGCCTAACAGTTTCAATTTCCTTGGCTAATGGACAGTGCAGTGGAATTTCTTTCGCCAGCTCTCCTTTCCTTTGCCTGCCCTCCAATGGGGATATTAATGATCAGTGAGTGCAACAGCGAGCAAGCAGCAAGAGCAGCCAGGTAGTGTGTGCCAGAGGGATGAGCCACTCTATATATGCAAGAAGAAGGGGTTTCAATTACTTTCCATTTACTTCCTAAGAAAATATGATATTGTCACCAAACTCTCATCACTTCATAAAAAGAAAAACAGAAAGACATTACTGACTTGGAGAATTGATGACTTGAGGAACAGACTTAACTGACATGATCTGAGAAATCAAAATGATGGAAATCTAGGCATGTTTATTCTCTCAGAGAGCTTTTCACCAGTGAGGCAAGAAGTTGGCTCCTTTTTCCATCTTTCTTTTTGTTCATACCATGTTTCTAGAGTCATTGGACACCCCTAGTTAGAGGCCAGACACAGGCTGCTGGGGTGAGGCAGTTGGGCAGAGTAGAAGGGGAGGTTCAGGCAAGAATCCCCCATAGTTGGAAGTAATGTCCCCACCTCTGGAATGCTGCTGCTACTTGAAAAGTCTCTTTATCACAGTTACATCTATCCTCTTGAGCATGGATTAGTCATTCAACTTAGGATACTTTAATAAATTCAAATACGATAGAGTCTTCAGGAAGTCTACATTTTAAAAAAATAATAACTCAGAATGTTAAGACCTTGCATACAATTGTAACAGCTTCAACCTGGCCTATTTAAATGGGTTTCCCAATTTTTTGGAAGGGGTGGAGTGAGGAAGAGATATTGACTTTGCCAGTGTAAAGTACTGGCCACAGCAAAGAAGCCAAAACAGTACCAAACTGCTTTAGCCGGCAAACATTTATTTTCTTGTCACATAGAAAGAGATGGCTGACAAGGTTGAAACCAATTTCACTATAAATTCATTTCTAAAACACTATGGAAGAAGATGGAGGGTAATTATTAGTAGCAATGGCTCAATAAAACAAGAACAACAAAACAGTGAAGGTAAACACAAGTATGTGAAAAGCTGAACAGGAATAGAGCAAAACCACATTATCCCAAGAGCTTTCACAGATGAAAATAGGAGGACTGTAAATATAAAGAAAATGTAAAAAATGTTCCAATGTTTCTACAATTTATTTTTTTATGAAATAGCAACATGGATCTAGTGCTGAAAGGAGCTCAATCTCCTCATTTTGAAATATCTCTAGGACATCCAGCTTGAGATATCTAAGAGGCAATAAATATTACAGAAATGAAGGTCAGGGGAGAGAGGATTTAAATTGAGATATCCAGGAGTAATCTTCATAGAAGTGGTGGTTAACATCCATGGGAATTGATTATACTTCTGGGAAACATGATAGAGGGAGAAGACGGTCTGGAATAGAAGCATAGGGAACACCCAAGTTAGGGAGCATGATATGGATAATGAGCCTGTGAAGAAAACTGAGGGGCTGTCAGACAGAAAGGAAGAGATCTAGAAGTGAGCAGTGCCACAAAAACCTAGAGAGGAGAGACTATCCATGAGAATAGGGTGATCCATAGTGTCTGTTGCATGCAGCAAATAGGTTGAGAAGGATGAAAACTGAGAGGGGGAAAAACATCACATTTGGTAATTAAGGTAGTTTTGATGTTTCATTCAAGGTATTAGTTCAAAAGCTACGTAGCGAAGTATCAAGAAGTAAGAGGAGAGATTGCATATAACTGTTTCAAGGAATTTAGCTAAGAAAAGGAGATATATGGGATGATAGCCGAGGAGATAGTAAGGTATAATCAAGGTTTATTAAGCACTGGGGACACTTTGCCATATTTAAAAGCAGTAGAGAAGTAAGCACTTGATAGGGGAGATTAAAAAATTTGAAAGGCATAAGATTTGCTTACGTTCCCTATGATCTGGGGGCGAAGAAGAAAGAGATACAGTCACAAACAGGATGACTACCCCAAAAAGACAATCAACAGATCATTAATGACTCCAAACCCATTGGTCCATTTTCTCATCTTAGTGAAATATTTTTGAAAATGGCATACTCACAAGAAGGGAACAGGCAGACTTTCCCAAAATATTTTCTGTGGCAAATCACATAACTGACTGAAAAATGCAGAAACCATGAGATCTCGTTCTTTAAAAGTTATTATTTGTTATGCAAAAAAAGCATTTAACTAAAATGAAATGGATAAAGACAGTTGAATACACAGTTGTTAGGGAAAGAGGGCACTGTAACAGTTCAGGTAATCAGGAAAGCCTTTGTATAGAAATGAATAGTGTCTTTCTGGTCTGAAACCCATTTTCTATCCACTAGGCAATGCTTTAATAGTAGTTAAAATTGTAAGCTGCCTCTCTGTGTAGATGTGTGTCATGAAATTTTGGAATGGACTTCTGGTAAACATTATGCAGGATTCCTAGGTCGGATCAAAAAGATTTACTGATGCGCATAGCCAAGTATAACATAGGAGAATAGGGACAGATAGTCAGAAATTCAATCAGAAATAGAATCACATAGGATCTCCCTCACCCTCACTGTCTGATGGAGCAGTGTGCAAAGTAGTGACCCAGAAGAACAGTGGAAAGTACATTCCATTTGAAGGCCCAGAGCTACTGAGGACTTGGGCTGATATATAATTTTCAGACAAAGGGCATGTCATGGCAGATGCCATGTTGTCGGTGGAGTGATGGGGATATTTGCTGGATTCAGCTCAATCATAACAAATTTTATTCCAGTCTCACATTTTTACTCTGTAAGTACAGAGTTTATTTTTTTATTCATGCATGGAGAAAATTGTTTGGTTTTATTTCCTGATTCATTCCCCAGTTTGCTTCCATTTTAAGGGAATATTGAGTCTAATAAAACTAAAAGTTATAATTGTCAAGTTTGGTTTTTCCCTTCATCTGCTCCTCCCATATTACCTTTTAAAAACATCAGTTCTATCTAGGTACATGTACCTTGTTTAAGTTGATTCTTGTCAGCTCACTTATACAGAGATATTTTCTCTGATTTCCAAGAAAAGACCAAGATCTTTCATTTTTTTAAAAAAATGAGCCCTAGATACCTGGCCCCTGTTTTATCTAAAATAACCTAAGAGCATTCTCCACTCCTCTCTGCAATTATTGATGACATTACGCATCCTAAACCATATCCTTTGGTTTTTCGTAAGTAGAGATCTCACCATATCATTTGGGTATTCAGTGAACTGCAGTGGCTCCCTATTTCCTCTAGGATGAAATAAAAACCTTTGTTTGTCCTTTAAAGCTTTCAGCATCTGGCCACCCTTATTGTGTAACCTTCCTAAAGTGACTTTGCTATCCATACAAATTGGCATTCTTTCTGTTACACATAGAACTCCACTTCCTATCTTAATAGGAACTGACTTTCTTCATGCCTGGAATGTATGTTTGCCTCACAGAATCCCTCAGTTTTACTTTGAGATGCAGCTGAAGGATCACCTTCTACACAAAGACTTTCCTAATCCCCTTAATGCTCTAGTGCCTTCCCTCCCTGACTACCTTGCCTCCTCCTGAGTCCAAATCTGACCTTAGACCTTTTTTAGCTAGGTTATCCTGGGCAAGTCACTTAACTTCTGTTTTCCTCCATTTCCTTACCTATAAAAATGGGGATAATAATAGCAGCTACTACCCAGGGTAGTAGTGAGGATCAAATATGATATTTGTAAAGATCTTTTTATAACGTACTTAATACTTAGAACTGAGTATATAATAGGCACTATACAAATGTTAAGTATTATTATTATTAAACTATATGTATCTTGTATTTAGTCTGCCTAGATTTATTCTGTATATACTTACATACATATACATCGTCTCTCCTGATAGAATGTAAGCTCTTTAAGAATAGGCATTTCTTTAAGTTTTTTGTCTTCCTTGCACCCAGCCCACTGCCAAGTACATAGTAGCAGCTTAATTAATGTTTATTAATTTATTGTAATCTCATGCAATATGTCCACCAGAAATAGTGTTCTCTCATGGCATTAGGTAGCTAGTCATTCTTTGATCTCTTTCACTATTATCAGAGTGGGGCCATCTTGGGGAATGGGAGGTAGAAAGATTGTTTATTCACGCATTATATACATAGAAAATATTTTAATCCAAGCTAAAAATATGGACAAAAATCAATTTCATGAAATGACTTACAATTTAAACTTTAGACATCCATTAGTGGAACTTAATTTTCTTATGTTTTACGTTCCTCCCTACTTTTGATAAACTGCCTTGGCTTGGCATGTGGCCAATTTTCTTTCATTATTAACAGAGTTTCTTACCAAAAAAGGAAACACTTACTTAAAATGAAATCAGTGCTATAAAGTGGGTAAAATTAGACTATACTTTGATCATCTCCCAATTTTCAACACATGTGCTACGAAGGCAACGTTGCGGGGTTAGTTTGATAGGATTGTGTCATAGTATATTCTAATCATGTATGGATAGGCACACCCACTGGCATCCACATGTTCATACCAGCTAAAAATTCCCTACAGCCTAGAAGGATAAAACAGGCCACCAATGTACAGTATGAGTAGTTTTATATGCTACTATGATTGTTTACAATTCAATAATTATTGTTAGGTTGCCATTGACAAAGAATCTGTCATCAAGTAGCTAGACAAGTGATGAGGAGCTCTTTCTATGTACTTATGTAACAAGATGAAAAGTAGTACTTTGGCTGATAGATTTTCAGCTTACATGACTTTCCACAATGTAATGTGGCAAACGTCATCCAGTAGGTCCTACCAACAAAGTGGAATATAAATACCTCCATTTTTTCCTCTAGTTTTGGCTTGCTCACTTCAACCTGTTTTCACTCTAGTAGGTCTGTTTACAGAGAGAGATTATCACTACATGATTATATTCCAACTAAGAATAACCTTATGAAAGGGAAATTCACCATCCTTACTGAATCTTGAGTCCCTATTTAATGAGTTTCCTATCTATATAAGTCAGTCACTCAAAATAGTGACACTTTTGGATCTTCAACATAAATAATATGATGATAGATACCAACATATTAAAGCATTCACATACATAATAAAATACCTGGTAACACACATATAAACCTTGATCGAACTCTCTCATAGATGCTCTCAATGGTGAAGAATGAGCATATACTTATAGTAACCTGGCAGGAGACTCACATTAGGGAAGAAAACTCTTGTGTGCAAGGAAACTGACAAGGCTGAACTGAAAGTTTCAATGTTATTGGTCCATTGAAGAACATCTACATAACAAAAAAAAAACCCCTGCTTCTCTGCTTGACTGTTGATTATCATCATTCTTCAGTCAAGTCAGGTCAACAAATATTTATAAAACACTTACTATGTACCTAGCACTATGCAAAGCAGCTCACAGTATGATGGGGGAGACAATATGCCAACAATTATATACCCCCCAAAAGTTGTATACATGATAAACTGATGATTATCTCAGAAGGTAGGTGTTTCCATTAAAGCAGATCAGAAAGACTTCTTGTAGAAGGAGGCTTTTAGATGGGCTATGAAAGAAGTCAGGAGATGGAGATGAAATGGATGAGCATTCCAGAAACTAAGGATAGCCCGTAAAATTCATGGAGTTTGGAGAAGAAGCATTTAGTCTTCAGAACAGCAAAGAAGCCAGTGTCAATGGATCACAGAGTAGGTGGAAAGGGATAAAATATGAGTCTTATGCTATAAGACAAAAAAAAGGCCAAGTTTCTGAAGGGATTTGAAAGCTAAACAGAGAATTTTACATTTGATCCTGGAGATTATAGGGAACCACTAAAGTTTTTGAATAAGGAGGAAAACAATAAGGAGAGAAAATCTAGAGAAAAGACGGTATCACGGAGAAGAGGGTGATTAACGGTGTCAAAGGTAGAAGAAAATTCAAAATTCAAAAATGATGATGCCTTGAGAAAAGGTCATCAGTTTCATCAATTAAGGGATCATTGTTCACCTTTGAAAAAGCAGTTTCAGTTAAATAATTATGGACCTGATGCTGAGGGCACGAGAGGGAATGGGGCTTGGCTGCGGCAAAAATTCTCAAACCAAGAATTAAAGATTGGGATAAAAGTAAGCAGAAGAGAGATAAAATGACAGTGTAGACATACTTTGGGTCAAAAGTTGAATAGAAAGAGTTCAGTTCTTCCACATCCCCAAGAAAAAGTACATTCCCTCTTAACCAGAGCTACAGCAAATTAACATTAGAACACGACCTCTAGAATACTTTTTTATACTTCTCTGATCACCTCCGTTGATTTCCTTTTCCCCTCCCAGACACAGGAATGGAAAACAAAGGTGCTGCTAATATTTCTGCTCTGAAGTACTTCACACGGTCTCCTCCTCCTCCTAGCACTGCCAGTTTCCAAAACTCTGGGCTTGCAAAAATCTTCCCGTCAGTCCATGTTGCATGATAGCTGTCTTTCCCTGAAACTGGGAAGACTATGCTGTCTCTTTATAGATCCTAGAGATCTATACAGTTAGTCCTTAGAGCTTTGCTCTGCTTATATTTTCCCACAACATTGAACCATTAAGATATCACCTTTAAACAATAAAAGTTTATTAACACTGCCTTTGATGGAAAACGAGAGTCAACCAGCCACCTATATTTTATCCCTGTTAAATATCTACTCGATGGCAGACATAATTACTGAGTTTGTTTAATGCAGAGGGTCATTTGGATTCCCCAGTTAATTCTTCAGTGACAGTTTGTTTTCATTTTGTGTAGCAGAGTTTGCCTCTGTGAAGTGATTACATGTGCAGTGTGACAGTTAGAGGTCCCGGGCAGCAGTGGGTGAGTCTGGTGGTAGTACCTGAGGTCTAACCACAGAGACCTGATATACTGTAGTGGTTACATTTTTTAAGTTCTATTACCCAAGTTTTTAGTGTAGAGGAGAGTTGGGAAGGAGTTAGGAAGAAATAGTTCTATCACTCTTCAGATTTCACCAAATATGGTATACAGAATTTATATAGTTCAAGTCAACAGAGCACTATATGATAAAATCTGTAATTCAGTGTTATTTTTATGTTATATAATAGAATATTTTTAAGCTACCAGCAATCTTTTGGGGACTCCATAGCTATCTGAATTAATTTGTTCATAAATGTTTATTGAAGGAATTTAGATTAAAGCTGTCTGAAAATAGATGGACATAAATGCCAGCAAAACTCACCACTGAGGGTTTTTTGAAATTTCTTGAACATTGTATACAGTTCATACTGTTATGTATACTCAAGATCAGTAGAAACAAGTGAATGACCAGAAAAAATGGTTAGTGAAAGCTGTCCCAAATAGTGAGAGCTGATGAGAGTTAAACAGGGCTACTGAAGAGGAAACAGAAAAGGGAAACACTAGCTTACAGCAGACAAAGACCCAAGTGCAATTCCTCTAAGTAGTATTCAATTACCTTAAGGCACCCCCAATTACATGAAATTATCATCCCCATTAAGTGCTAGCCATTGCAATTAAATATCATTAGAGATAAATCAGTTCACAGAGAACATCCTGAATAAAAAGATTTCCCAATTAGGCACATCCCAATTAAGTGAGGTGCACTATATTTTAAAGCCTGGAAGATATCACTACAATAAAGTCACTAAGTGACTACAGCTTCAAGTCTCCATCTTGTTGCTTTTGAGAACCAGTAGTTTCTAAAACAATGGAATAATTGCCAAGTCTAGTGGAGAGCTTATTGATACAAATAGATTTAATGTAATTAACCCCTTCAGGAAAATTTAACATGGAGAACTCTACTTCACTGTGTTCTTCTCTCACATCAGAATACTTTTTGAAGGTTTTCTTTGCATAAATGAGCACTTATAATCACTATAACCCATTTCAATATTGCTGCTTTCAGGTCAGCAAAGGCTACAGAGTGAACTCCGGTCTGCTTTTATCATTGCAAAGGGTGTCGTTTTTAGACCCATGTAAAGTTAAGTATGAGAGAGAGAGAGAGAGAGAGAGAGAGAGAGAGAGAGAGAGAGAGAGAGAGAGAGAGAGAGAGAGAGAAATTAAAATGTGAAGTGGAAGACTTTTCGGATATCAGTGCATCCCTTCACACTGTAGAAAAGATCTGAGGCTCAACTACATATGAAAAAAATCAAAAGACCCCTAGGTCAAAGATTTCAGCTCCCATAACTTCAGTTTACGCCAATCCTAGGTTAAAGGTTATTGACCTCTTTGAAAAGAGTTTTGTAATACATCATGCCTTTATCAAGCCAGAAGATAGATGTGGTATAGTTAGTGTACCTGTCCATCAATGAATAAACAAATCCCAAGAAACCTGTGAATTGATCCACCCACCATAGGTGTTGTGACCTGTAAAAAGCCAAGTAGGAGGGAGGCACTCTTAGCCCATCCTGGCAGTTGCTGCTTAGCAGCAGAGTAATCTACACAGCCAGCCCAGCTGTACCACTGCCTAAGAGAGATTTTGTGCCTTGTGGTCAGCTCAGCTAAACAGTGGTACAACTGGTCTCTTACTTAAATAAAACCCCCAAATGAACTTCATGATTGAGAAATAAAGAGAAATAAAGGATATTCAGGTGCTTGTGCTCTGGAGTTATACCTTTGCCACAGATGATCCCTATATATGAGCCTCATGATATCACTGTACTGTGAATTTGTGCCCACTTTTCTAACCACATACTTATGGTCAGAAAAGGACTGCATATAAAATTGTCAAGATGTTACTTAGAGCTTTTAAAAAATGCATGTTGGAGGTAGAGCCAAGATGGTGGAGTAGAAGAAGGGAACTGCTATAATTCTCCCCAAAAACCCTCTCAAAAAACTTGTGAAAAATGACTCTAAACAAATTCTAGAGCAGAAGAAGGCACAAAATGACAAACTGAAGTAAATTTCCACCCCAAAACAATCTAGAAGGTTGATGTGAAAGGTCTATTGCTTCAGAGTGGGAGTGGAGTGGAGTTCAGATGGGACATGCAAGCACAGACTGAGCTGGAGCAGGCATTAGGGGAATGAATCTCTGGTGGCTACTGTTGATTCCAGGCTTCTCAACCCACAAATACTAAAGAGAGCTTCAAAGGTCAGTGGGAAGGGTATCTCACCTGACTGAGATGGGGAACATGATCTGACCCCAGCCCCAGCCTAGGGCGACTGCAGTCACTGTGGAAGCAAAGACTACTTCTGGAACCCTTCACTTAACAAAGCTCAAAAGACAAGTAATTGGCTGGGAAAATGGGCAAATTGGGAAAAAGAAACAGACTATAGATTCTTACTTTCTTGGTGAAGAGGTATTTTCTTATGTCATTGGTGATGAGGAAGATCAAAACATATAGAAGAGGACAACAAATAAAAGTCCCTGCATCCAAGGCCTCTAAGAAAAATATGAATTGGTCTCAGACCATGGAAGAGCTCGAAAAGGATTTTGAAAACCATGTAAGACAAGGAGAGGAAAAATTGGAAAGAGAAATGAGAGTGATGCAGGAAAATCACGAAAATCAAGTCAACAACTTGCTGAAGGAAACCCCTCAAATACTAAAGAAAATAACACCTTTAAAATCAGGCTAACCCAAATGGCAAAAGAAATCCAAAAACACAATGAGGAGAAGAATGCCTTAAAAATTAATGTTAGAAGTTATTTATACAAGCAACTAGGAAATAAGATATATAATCAAGGAGGTTTAGAAATTTATCTTACACAATTATTTTAACACAAATTTTTAAAATGTTATCATTTTGTACCATTTTGTATTTTAATTTTTTATCTGTCAGACTTTTTGGAGATACATTCCTAGTGGTAGTTAAAAGTGTTTAGTAAGTTTTGGTGTGTATCTAAATTTCTTTTTAGAATAATTTGACGCATTCATAATTTCCAGCAGGTGTTAAAGTCCCTATACTCTCCAACAATTTTTTGTTATTTTCTTTGTCAATCTGATGGAAATGAAATAGACCTTAAGACTTGCTTTAGTTTGAATTTCTAATATTATTAGCGATTTGGAACATTTCATCACATGGTCATTATTTTTTTATTCTTCCTTTGAGAAATTCAGATCCTTCAACAGTTTATCTAAGAAATGGCTCTTGCTCTTATTTTTTTGAATCAATGCCTTGTATATCTAGAAGCAAGAATTTTATCAGAGATATTTGCTTCAATGATTTTTCCCAGTTCACTGTTTTCCTTCTCATTTTGTGGGGTACAAAAACTTTTCAATTTGATGAAATCGAAGTTTTCAATTTTGTCACCTGTGACCCTATGGCAAGTCAAGAAATATTCTTCTATCAATAGTTGTGAAAAGTATTTCCTCCCTTTCTCTAATTTTTAAATGACTAATCTTTCATATCTAGATTATGTAAATATTGAAACTTATTGTAGTTTCTGCAATGAGCAATTCTTATAATTTCTCCCACATTGGTTTCAATTTTTAGCAGTTTTTGTTAAATAAGAAGTGTTTGCTCATATATATTAAAGCATTGAACAAGAATGATTGTTATTTCATAAAAAAATTATCAAAAATATAAAAAAGTCTTTTTTCAGCATCTATTGGTATAATCATGTGATTCTGTAACCTTACTATTATGAAATGTTTTGTGTATCTTTTTTCTAATAGTAAAGCAACCCTACATTTTTGTTAAAAAAAACTTCAACCTTATCCTAATGTGTGATCTTTTAATTTATATTTTTGTAGTCTTTATTAACATTTTATTAGCTTTCTCTGTCTTAGATAGCAGAAACATATTTTATTCTTATAAAGAGCTCTGTAGAATGCCACTTTTCCTTCTTTTTTCTGTTCTTTTTTGCTTTTTAAATTATTTTATTTTAATTTACAGAATAAAACAAGGATTTCTATAATATAGTAGAATTTTACTTTTAAAAAGATGATGGTACATGAAACTGTAAATCTGTTATTTGCTAAGACTGGCTTTTCCCTTTCAATATATAATAAAGTTATTTTTTATAACTTTATATAATAAAGTAAATTTTTTCTATCTCTCCCCCTCACCATAGAGATGGCTATTACTGGACACAAATATGAATATAAAATATGTAAAATCATTCCATATATTCTTCTATTTATCAATTCTTTCTTTGGAGGCAGATCGTATCTTTCCTCTTAGGTTTTTGTGGTTAATTTGGGTTTTTATAATAGTCAAAATGACCCATTTGTTCAAAGTTCTTAAAACAATATTGTTGTTACTGTAGCCAATGTTCTCTTGGTCCTGTTCATTTTGCTCTTCATTATTCCATGCAAATCTATCCAAGATTTTCTAAAATCATAGAGATCATTATTTCTTATATTACTATTCCATCACAGTCACATAGCACAAGTTTTTCAGCCATTCCCCAACTAAAGGACATCCCTGCAATTACCATATCTTTGCCACCACAAAAAGAGCTGCTTTTCCATCACTGTATAAATTGTTCTGGTTCCACTAACTTCATTTTGCATCTGTTCATGCAAGTCTTCCCTAGCTTTTCTGCTGTATTTGAAAATCAAATTTTCTTTTCAGCTCTGGTCTTTTCATCTGGAATACTTGAACATCCTCTGTTTCATAAATATTTATTTCCTCCCTGAAAGAATATGTGATATTTCACTGAGTAGGTGATTTTTAAAATTTTAATTCTAGCTCCTTTGCCTTCCAGAATATCATATTTAAAGCCTGCTGTTAAGTCCTGTATTATCCTGACTGTGGTTCCATAATATTTGAATTGTTTCTTTGTGGCTGCTTACAACATTTTCTCCTTGACCTGGGAGCTCTGGGATTTGGCTATAATATTTCTGGGAGTTTTCATTTGGCGATATCTTTCAGGAGATGATCAGGGGATGCTTTCAATTTCTATTTTACTGTTCAGTTCTAGGATATGAGGGAAATTTTTCCTTAATAGTTTCTTGAAATACTATATTTAGGTTCTATTGTCTTTATCATGGTTTTCAGGTAGTCCAATAATTTTTAAATTACCTCTCCTATATCTGTTTTCCAGGTCAGTTATTAATGCAATGAGATATTTCACATTTTTTCATTCCTCTGACATTTTTTCATTTTCCCTTAATGTCTCAGGGAGTCCTTAAATTCCACTTGCCCAATTCTAGTTTTTAAGGAATTTTTTCTTCAGTTAGTTTTCATATCTTCTTTCCATTTGACCAATTCTACTTTTTAAGGAGTTGTTTCCTTCAGTGATTTTTTGTACCTTTTCCCATTTTTTTGTGCTTCTTTTACCAAGCTGTTGATGCTTTTTTTGGTGATTTTCTTATATCACTTATTTCTTTTCCCATTTTTTCTTCTATTTGTTTCATGCGATTTTAAAAATCCTTTTTTTGAGCTCTTCCAGGAATTCTTTTTGGGTTTGAAGTTAATTCATATTTTTTCTTGAGGCTTTAGACATAGCAGGTTCAACTTTGTTGTCTTTTTTCTGAGCTTGTGTTTTGATCTTCCCTGTCACCATAGTAATTAGTTGTTATGGTATTGTTTGCTGATTTTCCAGCCTATTTCTTAACTTTTAAGTTTATGTTAAAGTTTGGTTCTGCTCCTGGGGTTAAAAAGGCATTGTTTCAACCTTTAGGTTTTTCATGCTGCTTTTTTTCAGAGCTAATTCTGGAGACATCACTTTTCAGTTCTTCTAAGTTGGTATGATCTAAAAAGAAATGTGGTCACTGCTATCTTGACCTGTGCTCATCTATGAGCAACCATAAGCACCACTTTTGAACTAGAAATGTGACCAGAGACCCCACTTCCCCATAACTGTGAGGTTTAGCGTGCTAGGGCTCCTCTTCAGCTTGGAACTGTGACCTGGACCTGCAACCTGGATCCCTATATAGCCAATGCAATAGAGACTTGTACACAGTGCCAGCAGAAGGTCCCCCAGTAATTGCCTTCTGATCATTTTCCCAATCCACTTACTTTTTGTAGGCTGAGCTCTGGATGTCACCAGTGCTGATTCAGTTACCCTCAAAGTCTCTCAAGCTTAGGCTTTCATTTGAAGAAACCTACATGCTGGGCTTCTGAGGTACTGGACTTGAATTGGAAGTACCATCTGGACCATCCAGAAATCATCCTTCATGGTCATTTTCCTCCATCTTCAGACCTCAAAGGAGGCTTGGGATAGTCTTGACTTGGATGCTGTAGAGTTGAGGTGGAGAATACCAGAAGTATCTTGAAGGATCCAGGAGCAGCTAGCTACACCTAGTCCTCTGAGCCTCACTCTGAACTTCCTTAGAAGCCCATGTATTACAAAATTTCTTTACAGATCTAGGGGTCCTTCTGTGAATTTTTTGGTTGATAGAAGTGATCCTTTCTTTTGTTTGACTGGATCATACCTAAGTCCCATGGAGTGTTTGAAAAGGATTTGTGATCTTTATGACCTGGTATGCTCTTTTCATAATCACCTCTAAATTCTCTTTCTATCATACTCTGATCCCATTTTCCTGCCCTTTTCTCTATATCTAATTGACAGTATGATTTCTGGTCCTTGTCATTTGTTTCTCTCCTTTAGATTCTCCACACTTTTACAACCTACCCCTGATGTAAATATTATTTTTGTTTATTCATCTCTCTTAGCTCCCCCACTCTGCTCTCCCTCTTACATATTCCTCTCCTCTTTTTATCCACACCAGTTGTCATGTTGCCTTTAAGGCATTTTCTACATCATACTGTGTGTGTGTGTGTGTGTGTGTGTGTGTGTGTGTGTGTGTGTGTGTGTGTAACCTTCCTTTAGGGAAGGGGAAGAATATAAGCATTTATTAAACACGTACTATGTTCCTGACACTCTGCTCAGTGCTTTCCAAATATCTAATCTGAGCCTCAGAAAAAAGGTGAGGTAGGTACTATTATTCACATTTTACAGTTAAGGAAACTGAAGCAGTCAGAGCTTGAGTGGGATTAGGCCTAGTAGAAATATTTCTAGGTTAAATGATACAAAGAATTGACTTTTGGATGTAGTTACAAATTGATTTCCAGAATGACTAGACTTACTTTATAATTCCACCAATGGTGCAAAAGTGTACCTGCCCTTCTCCAACTCTTCCAACAATTGTCATTTTAATTTTTCCATTTATCTTTGCCAGTCTAATGGATATGAGGTGGAACTTTAAAATTATCTTAACTTTCATTTCTCTTAATAATAGTGATGGACAACATTTTATAGTCATTTATTACTTATCTCTTTCTATTAAGAGCTACCTGTTCATATTCTTAGGTCATTTATTTACTTGAGAATAGCTCTTATTCTTATGTAGTTGTATCAATTCTGAATAAATGAATTAAAAAAGCTATCATAAATAATTTACTATGTGCAAGGCACTATGCAAATGGCTAAGAATACAAATTTAAAAAAAAGTAAGACATCTCATTTCTCAAGGAGCTCATATTCTAATGAGTGAAAGGACACACAATAAAATGTTTCAGATGAAGTCAGATGGAAGTAGTCCAGGGAAGAGGACAAGCCTTTATTAAGCACAACTATGTACCAGGTATTATGCTAGACACTTTGAAAATATTATCCTATTTCATCCCCACAACAACCCTAGTATGTAGGGGTTATGTTGATCCCCATTTTGCAGTTGAGGAAACTGAGGCAGACAGAGATTAAGTATCTTGCCAAGGATCATGAAGTTATTGAGTTTCTGACACAGGATTTGGATTCAAGTCTTCCTGAATCCTGGCCCCAATGTTCTATCTACTGTGCCACCTAGCTGCCCACTTTGTTCAGCTAGTTGCTGAGGGTTCATGAGATGTTTTCTCCTTTTAAGCTCTCCTCCATGGGTTAATGATTTTCTTGCACATACTAATTATGTGATAAGAGCAACATCTATTTTATATAGGCTTGACTTGTCCTTTAAGGGATCAGGAAGGCTATTTTCCATTCCTTATACCTCAAGCATAAAAGACAACCCAGAGAGAAGGGTTTTTTTTGTTGTTGTTGTTTGTTTGCTTTTTATCTATGCTTTATCTCATTTCTTGCCTCCTTCCTGAGCTAGCTGACTGTTATGCTGATTCTGAAGGGAAATCTGAGAAGCATTTTATTTTAAATTCTTTAAATCTGTCACTAATAATGTTTAATGACCCACAGTGATTTATTGCATTTAAAACCATCCTTAATTGTTGGACTAATCTAATTTAGTTCTGAATTATAATAATATTAAAATAATAAACTCTTCCTACTTATTCATTTTTTCCCTATATTCCTCCCCACCCTCTTTTTCTTTCTTCTTTTCAAACCTATAATATAAAGACTCTTCCCCCTGGTTTAATTTTATTCCCTCTAGCATATACTAGGATTATTATATTATTATTTTCTTCCTATTTGAAAGTATTTTATCATCATTTATCTTCTATTTATTAGAATGTAGTTATGTTTGCAGATTTGTCTTGAATGTTTGCATTTTAAAGATTCTAACCAATCACTAATTTTTTTTCATTATTAATGTTTAAAATATTCATTCACTTACAGGTCATTTTGGTTTTCTCCCATAAGGGTAAGGTTTTTTATTGTAAGGCTTTTTCTTTTCTTTTGCAATGCCACATTCCAAGATTTCACCCCCTTTTTGGTGGTTGCAATATAGTCTTCTGTGGTTTCTTAGTTCTTGAAAAATAACATATACATATATGCATATAGATGCTTATATATGTGTGTATGTATGCTTCATGTCCAGATGTTTTAAATTTTTGGTTTCTTGTGATTAGTATATTCTTTGTTTTCACTTTTCTATCTGATTCTAACAGATCTGTCCAGTTTTTTTTCATGATTTATTGAAATATCAAGGTGTGCTATCTAATATCTAACTTGTTTCATCATGACTTTCAGGATTCCAATAATTCTCTCCTCAATTTATTTTTAGGTCAGTTGTTATTGATAGATACCTTAAATTTTCTTTTTTTTTTTCAATCTTTTGACTTTGATCTATTATTTCTTGTTTGATGAAATCACTGAATTGTCTTTCATTCTAATTTTTTTAGATTATCAATCGCTTGGGCAAGATTTTTCACCTTTTATTCTGAGCTACTAATTCTTTTTTAATTTTGTACTTTGTCCTTCAGAGTTTTAATTTCGTTGATAATGTTACTTTTTATGTCATTTCTTGTAGTTATTCTTGAAGTACTTCAAGCAAGCCATTTTTTTCTCTGAGGCTCTCCTGGAGTTGCTCTTTCTTTTGGGTTTGCCTTATGGACTTGTCTTAACCAAGAGTATTTGTTCATTATGTTAGATATTTTCTTCTATTTGCTTATGTTTCTTGTACTAGATTCTGGATTGGAACTTTTCTTTCTTTTTAAAATTGTATTTATTTTTAATTTCCAACATTCACTTTTATATGATTTTGAGTTCTAAATTTTCTCCCTCTCCCTCTGTTACCCTCTCCCCAAGAACTTGTGTCTTTTGATCTGAAGGTGTTATCTCCCATACTCTTGAAAGGTATGAGTAGCCCCTACTTGTTCTTGGATGTAGTGACTAATGCTATGCCTTACGCAAAGTAGGAATTCCTGGATTTTGGCTCAGTCCTTTTGTAACCTGGCTTAGGTTCTGACCTCTGACCCTTCTTTGTAATTCACTTGTTCTTAAATAATCTTGAAGTGCATCCCTTGCTAAATCTCTTACAGGCTTAACCAGATGTTGCCAACTGTTCTGATGCCAAGTGTCCTTCAAGAGGCTAGGAGCCTTAATTGAAAGGTACTTCTGTGGCTTCTTTTCCAGCTGTATCTCAGGTGTGATTTTCTTTTCCTTGAGCAGGAACAAGTAATTTATGATAAGAGTTACTAATATATATACAAAGTAAACTATTTACAATGACTCTGAAACAAAACTTGGGTTGCCTAGTCTCAAAGCAGTATGAATTCCTCAAATGTGTAGGAATTGTTTGATGGAAAGTCTGAAACTCAGTATGAAACCATTAATCTCAGTATGAGGTCATTTAAACACAAGATACATTCCAAGCAGTTTTTTTCTTTTTTCTTTAGGTCTGTATTTAAATAAAGTTAGGCAAATAAAACCAAAATTTGGCATCGTAGAGGCCAAGACAAATAGGAATAATACTAGCAAAGGATTTTACAAAAATCTTAACTAAGAGTCAATTGTTTCTTATTTTGTTACCATCTCATTCCAGGAAATTCAACCAATAACCATACAGTTGGGACATCATAAAGCCTGGGAATTTGTCCAATTGTCCAAGCATTAACAGTAACTCAAAAAAGTGACCTAGCCCACAAAAACTTACCCACAAATCCCACCAACAGAGTAGACATTTACTATTTTTAAACTGAATTTACCTCTCAGAGGTTTAGACTCCTGGGCTAAAATTCTCACTGTTTACACAATCAGGGTTTGTAATATTTTAGTGTAACTTCATCAGGCATGGTAGAAAGAGAATGGCAGACCAACCAGTCTATTTAAAATGTCATTATATAAAGATATATACTACTTTCCTATAGACAAAATGCTACCTCCCATTCACAGAAAATTAGTTTTAAGACCTTCTAAGAATGAGAACAAAATATCCAACAGTGCAAGGCTGTGTACATTCCACAGAATGCTTCTATTTATATTTCAGATACCAATTTGAAGAGCTTGGATTTATAACCTCAAATATATTTTGGATGAGGACAAATAGTCTGGAGAGGGAAAGTACATTTGGATTTAGATTATCTCCATGGAACATAGACATTAAAAACACAGAATTAGTTAGCCTATTAATTGATTTAGATATTGGCAGCAAATGGACACTTTCCCCTATTAAATACATTTGTGGGATGAGGCAAATTTCCAAGCCATTTCTAAAAGTGCCATTGACTAGGAAAATGGTTTATCTATGTATTGGTTAATGCCAACTATGACAGTGTCCTCCATTCCCCTTAAATTAAGAAATGTTTTCTACTGTACTTATTTTTTGGATGAGCTTAGAATACTTTACTTCAACAGTTTAACATGATAGGATGTTATATGAAAAAAATTCCCACTAAATAAGCAATAATCTTATAAATTTTCAGCAATGTGCTGTTATTTGAAATCTGGTAAAAGCTAACAATTATTGCATCAAAGTAGGAATTAGCAAGTGTTAGTTGACTTTAATGTTATCATGCAAAGTGTTATCAATACCGGGCTTAACTCATAATTTCATATAGTGGTTTCTTACAGAAGTGAAGTGCCACACTACGTAGCCACCTCTATTTGGTGTCACTTCTGAGTCACACAGAATAAATACGTAACAAATACGATTGTACCCACGTGGTCCACAGGCCAGTGCTGGATAATTGCATTGGCATTCATATTATATCTAATTCAGTTTGAGTCAAGAACATTCATTAATCATATACTGTGTCCAAAGTACTATGTCAGATTCAGATAGGACAAATAGTGTACAGGTAAAATTCCAAACCTCGGAGAGCTCATACTTTTTTAAGGGGCATTTGGAATGTCCATGGCATAATAAGTAGAACCATAAGAAAGAATTGCTTTACATGAGACAAAAACAGTTGAGAGGGTGGTACAGAGGCTAATTTAACTGGGGGAGGGAGAGGCAGCAGGACAGATGACAATACAGAGAAAAGAAGAGTCTGGTCTACTCCAATCCCCAAGAAGTCTAAAAACTGGGTATCATTGCAAGGCAAAACTAAGGACTGCACTTAGAGCTAGTTGTACCAACATGGCAGACAGAAGACTTTGAGAAAAGTCACAGGGAGAGGGTTTGCCACAAGAACAAAGTATTTCATCCATCTCTGGGGGGTAAAAAACTATGTTCTCCTAGTTATTGGCACACTATTAGCAGAATGCTCTTTGTTATGGGTTAGTTTCAGGACACTGAAAGGTGAAGAAACTTCCACAGGGTCACAGAATCACTATGTGTCAGAGTCAGTATTTTTAGCTTCAAGGCCAGTGGGCTATCTACTGTACCACACTGCCTTTCAGCTATATTGAGTAAATGGTGAAATTGACCCAGAAAAAGAGTTTTAATACCATTTTGAGCAATGACAACAACACTGACATTGGTATTGATTCACTCAATAGAACTATGCAGATCAATCACATAGGTAAAAGTTCTAATAAGCTGCTCAGAAATTAGTAACTGTATTTTATCAGCACCCCTCTTAGGTCCCCAAGGTTCTAGATTTCTTTGTTGTTCAGTTACTTTCAGTCATGTTGAACTCATCATGACCCCATTTGGGGTTTTTTTGGCAAAGATACTCCAGCTCATTTTACAGATGAATAAACTAAGGCAAACAGGGTTAAGTTACTTTCCCAGGGTCACAGATAGTGGCTGAGGCTGGATTTGAATTCAGAAAAAGGAGTCTTCTTGATTCCAAATCCAGTCCTCTATCCACTATGCCACTTAACTGCCCTAAAGGCTCTAGATATAACTCTATAAAGTATGTTTTCTCCTAACTTCAATTGTTCCCCTTTTAAGAGAGAGGAACTGTTTGATCTTTAGAATTTTCATTTCTTAGATACTTACAATACAATGAAGTATAATTATTTAGTACTTCATTTTTTTCTCGTTATACTTCTATAACCTTCTAGCTCCTGGGCTGCTGGGTTTTGAGAGTTGCTGTAAAGATGCCTGACTTGAGAATGACCAAAGATTTTGCCTTGCCAGTTTAGTGGTGTTTTTGAACTTGCTTCAAAACTTTTAGGAAGTAGAAGAGTGGAGCGATTCTGGACCATACACTTCAGAAATGAAAGGTGGTAGGTAGAGTTGAACATATTTATCTGATTTCTGGATGCCTTTTCCCACATTCCCCTTCCCCCCTCTGGGACTTTAGTGTGTTTGAGGAGATACTGAGAAGGAACATGATCACTCAGAAGATTACTCAGAAGTCAGACAGTCTATTACTCACCGGTATTAAGAATTCAGTTCTCTAGACTTACAGTCCCACATGCACATAAGCATTGGCTCAGATGTACTGTGGGATGTGTATGCCGATTGAGAGTCCAGATGTCTTGGTCTCTGTTTTTATATCTGATTATTGTTGCTGAATAGATTCACAGGGAGTGAGTGGGAAGAAGCCCTTAGTCGAAATTAATCAGCAAGTGGTCTATACTGAAACTTACATTATTGACCATACAGGCATTATAATTAGGAAAGTTTATTCACCTTTCATAAATGGGTAAGTTAAAGTTCGTTAAGTTAATTTTAATGAGGAGAGCTTTGTATTCATTATGCAGATGAAGTTGAAGAAGACAGTAGTAGATACATAGGAATTTACCCATACACAGACAAGTTAAACAGTGTTTAAACATGTAATCACCTGTCATCTAGGTCCTGGCAATAAACTAATCCTCTGGTGGGATACTGTTGCAGGATTATGGCCATCAGAGCTGATGGGATGGATTAAGACTTAAAATAAGAAAGCTGACCAATGTGTTAATGACATTTAATTTCCAGGAATCTCTAAGAGTTATGCTTTTTCTCAGCTCTCATGAAGGGAGTTAGCCCAAAGCCCCCAATTCCCAATTGAACCTTGGAGTACTTGCTACTATACCTTTTCTTCTTCTTTGTCATTTCAAAGTGAAGATACAGAAGAAAGAGATTGTGTTCTATCTTGGTTGCTAGGCAACAGTGACCAGTGACCAGTGCTCATGTGTCTGCTAACATTATGTGTCCACATCTCTGATAAATGCAAAATCCGGCAGCTGCCTAACTTCTGTTTTTGTGATTAATATAAGTATGCAAATAGAAATTTGGGAAGAGGTCTATGACGCTCTAAAAGACATAGAAAGTATCTCATTTTTCAACAAAAGCTAAGCTACAGGTATGAAGGTGGGGAAAATGGAAGAAATCCCATTTGGATTTTCATATAAGCAAAAGAAAGCACGATAATCACATCTTTTAGACCAATGCGTAAAAATCTGTTCAGGAGAGAACAAGCCTTATTCAGGGTGAAACTGCACAATTCCAATACAATTGGAGCTGCAGATTGGGGGCTACTTTTGCCCTAAGGGCTACCATTTTAGTCTGAGGCAGTTTGGCTGCAGTTTATCATAGCTAGCAACATCTACTCAGTGTATAGCTCAGCTCTATAGCACATTTACTTAGGTTCTATTTAGCTCTATAAGCCTAACTCAACTTTGTTGCATTTAGGGTTTTTCTACATTTCATGAGACAAGATGGCAACTTATAGATAGTAAGAAGGTAAAACAGTAGTTAAAGTCTATTGTTATCATCTTTCATTTCTTTTAGCTCGGGGATTAGTCAGATTCTGAGATTCTAGAAAGAAATTGTTCCAGAAGGAGCCATATTATCTCCACAAAGAGAAGACATATGAAAAATGAGGAAAAAGTTCACGGCCAACACCTACCTCAATCTAATATGCTCCAAGGTGCATCCATCCCACCTTACAGGGACAGTGGACTACTTTCAATGTCCAGTTTCCCCCCTCTTAAATATATCCACATTACATCACTCTAAAAGAAGTTTTCTTCTAATAAACAACTTCCTTTTTCCTCCTTGATTCTGGTCATTTCGTGTTAACAAGTATTTTAGTAAATGCCTACTATGTGTCAGACACTGGGGGTAAAAAGAAAGGCAAAAAAAAAAAAAACCCTTAAAAAACAACAACAAAAACTAGTCTCTGCTCTCAAATCACTCACAGACGAATTATAGTGATAACATGGAAGTAACTCTAAGCAAATAAAATACAAACGGGAAATAATCTAAGCACTAAGATGCTCCTACTAAAGAAATACCCCCAAACAATTGAGAATGCTTAGGTTGAGAATGAGAGCTATAGTTATATGTCATTTTGGGTTGCAACTTGAGCTGCTTTTCCTTTAGGAATATAATATTTCATTGATTTCTGTGTTTTCTAATGCATGTGGTATAGGCTTTCACTCTTCAAATTTCCATTCCTTTATTTTGAAGGTCTTTCTTCTGGCTACTTGCAAAATTTACTGTTTGTCAAGTGAATGAATATTTCAAACAGTAACCACTTTATAACTTGATGTTTTAAGTTTAGGGGTTTATCCCCTAACAGTGATCTGTGCAGTATTTATTTAGAATTTTGTTTTCCGTATTCTGAAGTTCTGAACAGTTTTCCTAAAAGAGAATATGGATAAAGTCAACAGCGTTTGCCTTTCTTCCAAAAATACCCCAAACCTAATGCAGAAATTTATTAGGACTTCAATCAGAACTAATCAGAGAAAAAATTTCCTAACTATAAAAAATTTTAGCCATGTACCTTATACAGTCATACTGTGACTACTAAAAACTTCCTTAGGCTTCTTCAGTCCCTTTGAATGTTCCGTGTTTCACCATCACCAACCCTGATCAATTTCCTTTGCAGTGCTTCCCATATTCTTTGATGAAACTACTATAGTTGGCTCCATATTCTTTTTTTTTTTTTGAATATATCATGTTTAAACCACTGGGAAAGCTATCCTTTTAGAATATCTAGATGAACAGACACAACTTGGTAATTTCTGGTAAATGTTCAAGAAAATTAAATACATATTTATTACAGTTATCCATCTGCAATTCCATGTTGTTGGATGTGATTGCTTCAAAATCATAACATAATTATTGGTAAAGATAATACATATCATGAGCAATCCTACTGCATGCTATTCAATTTCTCAAAGCATTAAAGATAAGAAATGTCTAAAATTCTCCTTTGAGAATAGTTAGAAGATTAATATATACATATATATGTCTGTACCTATATATGTATGTACATACATACATACATGTATATATACATACATACATGTATGTGTGTGTGTGTATATATATATATATATAGACAACATGGAGTGGTAGATAGTGATCTGGCCTTGGAGCCAAGGAGTCACATACTAGCTGCATGACCACATATGTCACTTGCTTAATATACCATGCAATGCTCTAGTTAAATGATCAATCAATAAACAAGTATTTATTAAGTGCTTACTATGTGTCGAGCACTGTGATATGCATTGAGAATGCAAAATAATCTCTTAGCTCAATAAGCAAATATATATTAATGGGGGAGACAGAAAATAGATATGAAAATACACACAACATAAACACAATCATACATACAAAATTTAAATATCATGTGACTACTGTGTGGAGAGGCAGATAAGTGATGCAGCAGACAGTGTGCTGAATTGAGAGTCAAGAAGTCCGGAGTTTTTTCAAATCTGGTCTCAGATATGTACTAGCTGTGTGACCCTGGAAATGTCATTTAACCCTGTTTCCCTCAGTTTCCTGATCTATAAAATGGAGAAGGAAATGGCAAACCACTTAGGTATCTTTGCCAAGAAAATCCCAAATGGGCTCATGAAGAATCACACATGGCTGAAATAAATGAATAATGACCCTATGAGCAGACTACTGTGCTGCATACTAACAAGAGTAATGAGACATTTAGAGGAGAAATGGTACCTGCCCTTATGGAACTTACAGCGTAGGGGGTTTTTTTTTTGTCTGTTTACAAAAATTGCATTTTAGAAACATCAACTATGTGGAAGATACTATGATCGGTGACAGAGACATGAAAACAAAAACCATAATGTCTGTCTTCAAAGAGCTCACATTTCACCAAGAAGAAATAATATGTGTACATGTAACCCATGTATGAAGCAGTTTTCTGTTTTATCCTGTGCTTGTTTTTCCCTTCTGCATTATCCTGATCATAGGCACCAGAGACAGAAATGCAAAGCAATAGCCTTTGGGAAAATATTGTAAAGTCTGGTTATCATGCATCAGGAACATTTTTTAATTTAATTTTTTTAGACAAAGACAGAGACAGAAAGATGGAAACTGAGAACAGCAGCAGCATTCCATACACACAGTAGAAGTCACCAAGAAAGGATTCTATATGAAACTATAAATGTTAATTTCACATCACAAAATGTTTTGGTCAAGTTTATAATAAATTCTACACATTGTTTTTGAAACTATCCTGCTTATATACACTTTGCTCTGAACCTACTTGTGGTTTCTTCTGTGAATTTTTAAAAAGTATTGCAAAGGAATTCTTTTATTTTCTGACATTATCTCTCTTAACTTATATCACCTTTCCCCCTTAAATTATCTATAGAGAAAGAAGATGGGAGAAAAACAACGTTGGAACAAATAGGCCCAATTTAGCAAAATGAATCCACACTTTGGCCATCTCTAAAATGAATGTTTCTGAAAAAACTGGTCCCCAACACTTTTCGATTGAGAGGCAAATAACATGTTTTATTGTAAGTCCTCTAGAATTATGTTTGATCATTGATTTGATCAGTTGTCTTCAGCCTTAAAAGTTGTTTTTCTATAATTCTGTTATCTTTGTATAGTGTTCTACTACTTCCACTTAATTAATTCTGCCTCAGTTCATATTACCAGGAATTCTCTGAATTCCCTCATGTCTTGAGGAATATTATTTAATATTATTATTATATTTATAATAATTATGAAATTCATATTAATATGAAAGTCATATTATTATATTCACATACCATAATATGTTGTTATTTTTCAGCTGTCTAAAAGGCAATATAAGCACAATGACATCATTTCCCCACCCCTACTTTTTTGCTTCCTTATTTACTTTGAAGCATTTCTTTTTGTTGTTCACTTGTTTCAGTCATATACAACTCTTCAAGACACCATTTGGAGTTTTCTTGGCAAATATTCTGGAGTGATTTGTTATTTTCTTCTCATTTTACAGATTAAAGAAACCCTATATACCATTTTCCAAGAATCTATCAAGAAAAACAGCCCCAGTATCTTAGATCCAGAGAGTAAAGCAAAAACTGAAAGAATCCTAAAAAAAGATCCCAAAATGAAAACTCGTAGGAGTTATAGCCAGATTCCAGAATTCACAGATCAATATTGCAAGCAGTCAGAAAGAAACAATTCAAATATCATAGAGGCAAAGTCGAGATCATACAAGAATTTGCTGCTTCCACATTAAAGGAGCAGAGGGCTTGGACTATGATATTCCAGAGAGCAAAGGATCTAGAAGTATAACTAAGAAAAACCTACTAAAGAAAACTGAATGTAATCCTTCAAAGGAAAAAAAAATGAGAAATTGGCCTTCAAACTCAAGACTCAAGAGAAGCATAAAAAGATAAACATGAAACTGTAATCAATACTCAGTAAAATTAAACTGTTTATATTCCTATTGGGAAGATGATATATGTAACTCCTAAGAACTTTATAATTATTAGGACAGTTAAAAGGAGTATTCATAGACAGAGAGCCTGGGTATAAGTCAATTATGTTGGGATGGTCTACAAAAAAAGAAGAGATGAAAAAGAGAGATACATTGGGAAAAAGAGGAAGATAAAGGTAGAATGGAGAAAATTAACTTACAAAAAAAGAAGTGTCCCAAGAAGAAATTCTTTTATAGTGAAAGAGAATTTAGGGGAGAGGGACATCACTATCATTAGAATTAGTTCAAAGAGGGAAAAATATAGAAATGAATTCAATTGGGTATAGAAATCTATCTTACCCACAAGGGAAATGGGAAGGGAAAGGGATAAGAGATTTGGGAAAATGATGAAAGGGAAGGCAGATTAAAGGAGACATTGGTCAGAAGCAAAATAAACTTGTGAGGAAGGAGAGAGTAAAAGGAGAGAGAAATCAATAAACAGAAGAAAAAGGGATGGTAGGAAATGTATAATTAGTTATCATAACTGTGAATGTAAATGGGATGAGCTCACAAATAAAACAAAAGTAGATCACAGAATGGATTAGAAACCAGAATCCAACAATACCTTGTTTATGAAAGATACTCTTGAAATAGAAAGACACACAGAGAACCAAAACAAAGGGCTGGAGTAGAATCTTTTATGCCTCATTCATCTGAATTAAATGAGGAAGGATTATCAATCATGTTCTAAAAGAAAGAAAAAGGAGGGCAGGGCCAAGATGGCAGAGTAAAAGCAGAGACTTCCCTGAACTCTCCCCCAAAGCCCTCCAAATACCTGTAAAAGATAACTCTAGACAAATGCTAAAGCTAGAGAACCCACAAAGCAACAGAGTGAAACAAATCCCCAGCCCAAGGCAACCTGGAAAGTCAACAGGAAGGGTCTCACACTGGGCAGGGAGCAGAATACCAGCAGATGGGCAGACAAGGCCTCAGGAGGTTGAATCATCAGCAGCTGTGACAGTTTCCAGATATCTCAACTCACAAATAACAAAAAGATAAGTGAGAAAACTCTATGCGACCTGGGTGAAAGAAGAGCTCATTATCTGGCTGGGTCTAGCCCCAGCCCCAGTGTGGCAGTAGCAGTAGAAGAGGTTGCTTTTTAAAGGAAATGCCCCCAAAATACTGAAGAAAATAACATCTTAAAAATAAACTCACCTAAACGGCAAAAGAGATCCAAAAAGCCAATGAAGAGAAGAATGACTTACAAAGCAGAATTGGCCTAATAGAAAAGAAGGTCCAAAAGCTCACTGAAGAAAATAATTCCTTGAAAATTAGAATGGAACAAATGGAAGCTAGAAATCAAGAAATTATAAAACAGAACCAAAACAATGAAAAATAGAAGACAATGTGAAATATCTCATTGGAAAAACCACTGACCTGGAAAATAGATTCATGAGAGATAATTTTAAAATTATTGAATTACCTGAAAGTCATGATAAAAAAAAAATAGCTTAGATATCATCTTTCAAGAAACTATCAAGGAAAACTGCCCTGATATTCCAGAACCAGAGGGTAAAATAAAAATTGAAAGAATCCATTGATTACCTCTGGAAAGAGGTGCCAAAAGAAACACTCCTAGGAATATGGTAGCCAAATTACAGAGCTCCCATGACTAAGAGAAAATAATACAAGCAGTCAGAAAGAAACAATTCAGGTACTGTGGAAATACAATCAGGATAATATAATATCTAGCAACTTATATATTAACGTATAAAAGGGCTTGGAATATGATATTCTGGAGGTCAGAGGAGTTAGGATTAAAACCAAGAATCACCTGCCCAGCAGAACTGAGTAAATCCTTCAGGGAAAAATGAATATTCAATGAAATAGAAGACTTTCAAGCATTCTTGCTGAAAAGATGAGAGCTGAATAGAAAATTTGATTTTCAAATACATGAATCAAGAGAAGCATGAAAAGGTAAACAGGAAAGAGAAACCATAAGAGATTTAATAAAGATGAACTGTTTACATTACTACATGGAAAAATATTATTTGTAACCCATAATTCCTTTCTCAGTATTAAGGCGGTGAGAGGAAATGAATAGATAGATGGATGGATGGATGGATAGATAGATAGATAGATCAATAGATAGATGGCACAGGTTGAGTTGAATATGAAGGGATGACATCTAAAAATAAAATTAAGGTGTGGAAAAGAATATATTGGGAGAAGAAGAAAGGGAGAGATAGAATGAGGTAAATTATCTCACATAAAAGAGGAGAAAAAAGGTTTCACAAAGGAGGGGAAGAGGAGGGAGGTGAGAAGGAATTAGTGAATCTTAATCACATAGGATTTAGCTTAAAGAAGAAATAACATACACACTCAACTGGGCATCTTACTTTACAGGAAGAGAGGGCATATTGGGGGAGGAGGTACTAAAAAGAAAACATTTTAGAAAAGGGACAGGGTCCAAGGAGAAAGTAGAATAATTGGGGGGATAGGATGGAGGGAAATATAGTTAATCTTTTACAACATGACTATTTTGAAGGTGTTTTGCATAACTAAACACACACACACATATAATGTGTATTGAATTGCTTGCCTTCTCAATGGGGGTGAGTGAGGAGGGAAGAAGGGAGAAATTTTGGAACTCAAAGTTTCAAAAACAAATGTTAAAAAATTGTTTCTACATGCAACTTGGAAATAAGACATACAGGAAATGGGGTAGAGAAATCTATGCTGCCCTTCAAGAAAGTAAAGGAGAAGGGGATAATGAGGGGGGATGATAAAAGGGAGGGTAGACTAGGGGAATTCTTGGGTGGGGGGAAGGGAAAAGATGGGGAAAACATTTGGAACTCAAAATCTTGTGGAAATGAATGTTGAAAACTAAAAATAAATAATTAAAAATTTATAAAAACCATAAAGTAGATATAATTGAAAGAGATAATCAGGGAAACTACATTTTGCTAACAGGTATTATAAACAATGAAATAATATCAAAATATTTTATCAAATTTCCCTGATAAAGGCTTCGTTCTCAAGTACATAAGGAACTGATTCAAATTTATGTATATATATATGATCCATTCCTGATTTTATGAAAAAGATTGTATCAGCATAGATAGAGCCACTTCAATCCTTTAAGTCAGAAATATTAATTTTAAAACATTCTAAAGCTGGAGTCTTAGTATGGAATCAATCATACCTCCATGGGATTATAAGTAATCAGTCAGCTACACTGTACACTATTTAAAACTCCTTAAATATACTTTTACACAATGATTGAAGGATATAATAGGCAGTTTTCCAAATAACAAATGAAAACTGTCTTTAGTCACATTAAAAAAGACTCTAAATCACTGACTAGAGAAAGACAAATTAAAACAGCTCTTGGGTACCACATCATACCTATCAGAAATGACAGTTGCTAGAGGGAATGAGGGAAAATAGGTACATTAATGAATTTTGGTGAAATTGTAAACTGGCACAAACATTCTGGAGAACAGTCTGGAAATGGGCTTTAATCCAACAATACTACTACTAGGTCTGTACCTCAAAATGATCAAAGGAAAAGCACCTATATAAAAATGTTTAAAATATTTAAATATAAATATTATATATAATTTATATAAAAAGATAATGAATATGAATTAATTTTAAAAATATACCTATATATACAAAAATATTTACAAGCACTCTTTTTTGGTGGCAAAGAATTTGAAATACAGGAAATGCTCATCAATTGAGAAATGACTGAACAATTTGTGGCACGCAATTGTGATGGAACACTTTTGCTATAAAAAATGATGAAGAGAATGGTTTAATGGCAAGACCTATATGAAGTGAATTAAGAACAAACAGAAGAAGATCACTGTGCGTAGTAACAACAACGTTGTAATGATGATCAACTGTGAAAAAACTTGACTACTTAGATCAATACCATAATCTAAGACATTTCAATCCCTCATGATGAGAAAATACTGTCCATGTCCAGAGAGAGAACTGATGAACCCCGAATGAAAATTGAAATATAATTTTCTCTTCTTTTTTGCCTTTTTTGGGATATATCTAATATGGGAATATATTTTGCATGATTTCATGTGTAATTAATTTTTTTTTTGCTTGTGTTCTCAATTGGTGGGGAGGGGATTGGAGGGAGGCAGAGAGTTTGGAATTCATAATTTTAAAAGAATGTTAAAAAGAAATAAATAATGTATATTTTTAAAATGAGCTGTTTCTCTAATATATGAGCCTTACAGGTAGAGTAGAACCATAGATTAAAATGCCATTGAACTAAACTAACTGCATCTATCTCATAAATGTACTCAGGGGCCTTGTGGTGGGTGCATCTTACAGATCAATAGTAACCATTTTAAAAAATAAAAGGAACAAAGAAAAAACGCTCCAGGAAGTCATATTATATTTGTTTAATAACAGGAAAAAACTGGCTATGTACAGTGTTTGTAGTGGTCCCTGTAAATGCATATTGAACAAATTTTCAATGTACAAATTATTGACCAGTTGTGTAAAAGTATATTTAAAGGGCTTTTAAATAGTGCGTAACTGAGCTGACTGATTGCTTATAATTCCGTGGAGGTATTATTGACTCCATACTAAGACTTCAGCTTCAGAATGTTTTAAAATGAATATTTCTGACCTAATGAATTGGAGTGGCTCTACGTATCCTGATACAGTTTTTTGCATAAAATTGTACTCAACTCATTGTAGAGTCCTTAACCAATCTCTTGTTGCCATCACTACAAAAGCATTTATTGAGCATTTAATTTGACATGACACTACCCCAGCCCCTATATGAAAATAACTGTATAGTTCTTGCTTTCTAAGACAGCCTTTCACAATATTATATTGTGAATAGAAATTACTATTTATTAGATTATAAGCTGAAGAACTCTCATCCTTCTCCCTCATTGTAGCCTATACAATAGTGTTTTGCAAATTGTAGGTGATAAGGAAATATTTATTGAACTAATGAATTAATGTATGTTAAAATATTCAAGCATGAATTCTACTAGGCTCCCATGACTTTTCAAAAGTATAGATATAGCTGCCACTCAAGCATTTCCTGGGAATTGCTCTAGATTCAGTGCATTTCCACCCGCTGTCCCCCATGCCTGGAATTCTCTCCCTCCTCTTCTCTGCATCCTCGCTTCCCTAGCTATTTTCATGTCTTTTCTGAAGTCCTACCTCCTGAAAGAAGACTTTCCCAACCCTGAGATTATCTCCAATTGAACCTGCATAAATAATGTTTATACATAGTCAGTATGCCATCTCCCCCATTAGCCTGTGAACTCCTTGAAAAGCATGAACTGTTTTTCTCCTCCCTTCAAATTACCAAAGCTTAGAACAGTGACTGGCATATAATAGTATCTTACTGCAACTAAAATGTGCAATGGTTAAAACATGGGCCTAGAGTAAGGAGGACCTTGTTTCAGATCAAGACTCAGACACGTATTCTTTCCATGATCCTGGGCCAACCTCTGTCAGCCTCACTCCTTCCTCACAGGGCTGTTGTGAGAATAAAATGAGATAAAGCTTAAAAAGTGCTTTGTAAATCTTTAAGTGCCATATAAATGCTAGCTATTGTTAACATTAATAATTATAATGATAATAATAAATGCTTGCGTACTAGACTAGAGAGTTTTTGTCATCCCTTCCACCTTTAGATCCATCAACTTTTGGGTAATGGAAGCAAATATCACAACCTCAAGACATAGGTGTCCAATAGTAATCCTTTATATATCCACTTAAGATTCTGATAGTTCAACAACAAACAGTTTTGAGAGTTTAGCATAGACCTCACATTCTCCATGAAATATTATATTTACTCAATTCAGCTAAATCCACTTAGCTTTCATGAGGCAATGTCCTATTCAGCTACTGGACAGCTCTGGTGACTGGCTCTGGGTATCACTGCCAATCAATTTTCTAAGCCCTGAAGATACAAGGACAGATTCACTTTGGGATGTGCTTTTCCTAGTGATTTACATACAGACCATGTACAATATTCTCTACTGCAATTCAGACTTGTTTTTTGTTTCTCTGCACCAGTCAGTCAGTTCTTACTTTGTTCTGGATTCATGCCAGTCCCCCAGCTGTCTTTCATGATTGGTCATTTTTGCAATGTTGCAGTTACTGTATACAATGAGGAGAAGGATATTCAACAGGGATACATATATATGTGTGTGTATATATATATGTATGTATATATTATATATATATATATATAACATATATATATATATAGGCAGGTATGATTCTTTCTTTGTAATATATATATCTTTATTCAGGTATTGCTACATGTTGTTTTTAGCAACTAGTTTGCTACATGTGATTCTGGGCAAGTCAATTCCTCTGGGTTTCTTTTTTCTTCCCTATAAAATGAAGGAATTGGATTAAAAGATCTTTGGAACTCTAGTGATCCAGGATTGTATGATTCTCTAAGTGAGAAATGAATAGGTCAGATAGCAAGTACGATTCCATAAGAGAGAGATAACTCTCAATTAGAGTGTTCAGGGAAGGTTACTTGGAAGGTGTGAGATGCGGATAAAATTAAGCTTTGAGAAACATTTGGCAAAAACAACAACAAAAATTAATAGAAATTATCTATTAAATTAAATTGATGGCTAGTTCATGGATATGTAGAAAGAACTAAGAAGAAAAATGGAAGCAATTTGAGGACTTCGGAGGCAGGACCCAATATGAACCCAAAGTACCAGAATTATAGGTGTCAAAGAGATGTTAAAGATCCTCTTACCTCAGTTTACTTGTTAGATAAACAACTGAGGCTCAGAGGGTTAGACAGACTCATAGATTGTGAGAACTGAAAGTGACCTTCAAGACAATCTTACTTTTACCATCATTTGAAAGATAAAGAAATTGAAAGATGGAAAGGCAAAGTAGTCTTTACAGATCAACAAACTGGTGTTCCAGGAAGGGAGTAGGATTCTTAACCTGGCATCCATGAATTTGTTTCTTAACTTTTTGACAATTATATTTCAATATACTTGGTTTCCTTTGTAATCCTAGGTATTTAAAAACAACCTGAGAAAGGGGGCTTCACAGAAAGAAAATATATAGGAACTGTTCTAGGGGAGAGTGCAGGTCTAGGGCACTTTGTGAATCATAACAAGGTGGAATGAAAAGACAGAAGAAAAGTAAGAACTGAGGGCTAAAAGGGGAAAACAAGATAGTGTATGAAATGGAAGACAGTGATACTTTTTACAAGGAAGTGATATAAGAGGAAGGATATTGAAAGAGGCCATTTGGCAAGCTATTCTCAATATAGACCTCTTATAGAAAAAATAACATTCTTGTCATTTCAACCACAGTACTTGCAAGAACAGTTTCTAAGAAAATTCAAGTAGTTATTGTTTGAGCTAAAAACAAAAGGGCCCCATTGCCCCTTTCTAACAAAATAAATAGCTTCTGAGTCACCACACATACTTGGCTAGTATTGAACTCTATGGAGAGAGAGAAAGGAAGCTATTTTAAGCCTTCATCATGCATAACAGACCCATGGGAGAATTAATTCCCCACCAAAAATGGTAGCTGCATAAGACATTGCCTCATGCTAGGTTAGGGTATTTAGCTGAAGTGACTAAATGCGTTCACAGAAAATATAAAATCTGTGATCAACTTTCAAGTAGGTATGTAGGAAATTGCTACTAGATTTCTTTTCTTTGAGCTGTGACTTTAGCCTTCATTAGCCCATCTTCCAATCAGTCTATCAACCAGCATTTATGAAGTGTTTTACTATGTGACAGTCATTTTGCTAAGTTCTGGGGATTCCAAAATTAAATACACACACACATTCATGCACTATGTATCCATTTTTGCTAATGTGTGTGTACACACGTATATGTATATATGTATATTTGGATATAGAAAAATAGATGCATATACATACAAGGTGCGTAAATAGATGTATAAGGTCCATGCAAATTAGATACAAACTAACCTTAGAAGGAAAAGTTCTAACAGCTAATGGGAAAGTTTCTCCTAAAGATGGCATTTGAACTAAATCTTGAAGGCAATAAGGGAATACAAGAGGTGAAGAGGAAGTAAATTCCATGTAAATGAGACAGCCAAGGCAAAAGAGCAGAAGTTAGAGACAGAATGCTGTGTATGAGGCACAGAAAATGAGTTAGAATATGTAGATGGGGGAAATGTATAACTTTTCTTGGTAAAACTCTGCCATCTTGCTGCATCTCTTGATAACAAACTAGAACATCAAAGCTTTGTTTATTTTTCAGAATTCTTTCAAACTTAAGACGTAGCTAATGGGTAAACTTTCTTCAATTTCCCTTAAACCACTAAATGTATTAATTTTTTTAATAACCACTTCTTTTCCATACTCCAAGCATCCAAATCACAAGTTAATAGGCAGATGCAGCTCTTTCACAAACAACAGAAAACATGGTGTAAAACTGGTGGCATCATTTCTGGTGGAGTTTTGTGCATGTACTAAAAACGTCACATGTTATCTTCACTGAGGTTCCTGTGTTCTCAACTGCTCATTAACGTTTAATTGACCTGCCCAGGTAGGACATGGCAAGATATATTTCTTAATTTATTAATACCTAGGAAAACTATCATTTCTCCAATTAATTTAGTCTCAAATTCTTTGCCTTGGGCATTTTAATACTGAAAATATATTTCTTTCCCAACACTAACTTTTCTGGAAGCTTGCTGTTTCCTGGTTGCCTGTACATATGGCTTTAACAATCAGTCACTAATATCACCCTACTAAAATATGACCTACAGTCTTCTTCCAGAGATCTAAAAAAAGCAATGCAGACAAGTTTCAAAGATTGATAGTTCATATTTTCCAAATATGGGGCAAAAATTGATAAAACTTTTCTTGAATACATAAAGTACAATTCTCAAATTTCCAAGATATGTCTATTGGTATCTTGGATCATTAAATGTTCCTTACTAGTCTTAGGGTTCTCTCAACTTATATGTACAAAGTTGTCATATCACATTTTCATGGTCACATATTGATAAGCACTGGACAGCACTAATTGTTTTCTGATACTATGCTAGGCATCAGTTAAAGTCTTGTCTGGCAATCTGTTATACAGTTTTAACTTTTGCAATTGCCTGAACTATAAGATGCCTTCTAGGGGATGGAATTCAAATCCTTTATCTATACCTCCTTGTATCTTGGCTTGTATTACTTCTAAAAATCCTTTTTCAATTATCTGCTCTTTTTGCTGGGCATTCACAGACAACTAAGTGCTGATTAATGAAACAAGGTTGAAAAATCTACTGCTGACATGTGATCTGGTGGGAGTTCTAAATCAAATTACATTGCTATCTAGTTGTGACCTAGCTCTATCAAGATTACAAAGAACCTTTACTCCTTCCTTAGATATAATTATACTTTTGGTGTCATGTGGCATTCAGGAAAGATCATCTGTATTCATATTAACTTGCCCTAGTTGGTGGTTTATGCTGAATTCATAGTTGTCTAATATTGCTATCCCTTCTGGTAAACAGCGTCTAGTCAGAACAGCACTGGTCAAAATAAGTCTTCTGATTATTTTCAGACTATACTTGACAATTAACTCCATAGTCTGAACTTTTCAATGACTCATTTTAAAGTTAAGAACTTCAGATTTTTTATAGGAGAAGGATCACTCAGACCTTGAGTCATGAAGGCAATCAATTTTTGATGAACATTACTCTCTGTAACAGGAGTGGGGAACCTGTGGACTCAAGGCCACAAGTGACCTTCGAGGTCCTTGGGTGCAGTCTTTTGATTGAGTCCAAATTACACAGAAATCCTTTTATTCAGATGATTTGTTCTGTGAAGTTTGGATATGGTCAAAGGGCTGTACTTGAGGACTTAGAGGGCCATGTGTGGCCTTGAAGACACAGGTTCCCCACATCTGCTCTGGAAACAAGACTATTCCCAAGCCTTCTAAACTTTCTGTATGAAGGACAAAGGGCTTCTTTGGATCCATATGGGTCAACAATGAGGCATTCATGAAGTGACTGACCAAATCTTTATTATTTAGTTATATTTGTCTATGCAATGATCTCTCCAACTGACTTTCATAAAGGTTATTGACTATTCTTGTCCTATTTTTTCTTTTCTTCAATCATATGTCCATAATCATAGACGTTTTTTCCCTAGTCACCAATCCCTTATGTGTATGTTCTCCCCTTCTTGGATTATAAGCTACTTAATTATTAGGAGTTTTCCTTTTTCATATTTGTGTGCCCTGTGAATAATATGGTATCTTGTTTAATAATAAACACTTAGTAAATTATTTTACATCCACAAGTCAGATCATTTAGTATCTAGCAGTGGCAGCATAATTCATATTTTACTCTATTATTATTATTTTTTCCAAATAACTAGTATTTTTCTATTAATATGGCCCTTTACTACCTTCTTCCATTAATTAAAATTAAAAAAAAAAAGAAAAAGAAATTCCTCAAAACCTATCTCTATATTCTGACAAAAACTTCCCATATTTGACATGCCCAAGTCTCTTTCTTCATTTGTGTCAGAAGGTGAATGGCATGCTCAATCATCTTTCTTTTAGATATGTCGCTTATCATTGACATACAAACACCTCTCAATAATGTATATCTCCAAATACTTTCTCCACAAGTTGTGGGAAATAATAGAGGCCCTTGAGTTGACTTGAGTTGTATTCTCAGACTTGTAAAATTGATCTGGACATATGAAAGTTATTTTCTCTTCCTCCTCTTCTATAGCATCTCCTAGTAACCACTGCATAAATGCAACACTGAAAACCACCAGTTGCCTTACAGATTCTATATTGGCATTATATCCACACACATTTGTATCTTACTGGACGCTGATGATATCATTAGCCCCAGATCCTTTAAGATAGTCTCTGATATATTTCATTACAGACAGAGGAATCTTCTTAGATTATTCTTGAAATGAGCAGGAGTCAGAAAGTTTTATCTGTGAGTTGTTCATGTGAGATGTGGACATATTCCATATCTCACTCTTAAAATGAGAACATCTAAGTCCTCTTTCTAGAATTCTGTCTTGACCAATTCTTTCTTTTTTTTCTGTAACAGATGAAGAATTAAAGAACTTTGTTCCTCCTTGTGTAAGGATCCTAACTTGGGAGATGTTCTAGATGTTGACAGAAGTTCCTATAGTTTATACTTTTTCCATTATTGCCTAGTCACTGGCAAGGACCTTTGAGGGATTCTCTGCATGACTAGATGATTGTTCAGGAAACAAGAGGAGTTGAATGAAAAGTAGGTACCAACAAAATCAGATTAAGTTTTCTTCCTCTTTCAATGACATCCTTCCAATATTTGATTAGAGCTATTTTTATCCTGTCCTACTAAAGTCTCCTTTTTTAATGCTAAGCATCTTCAAAACAATATGATCTGGTGAAAGTTGCCATTCACTAACCATCCTTATCTTTTGTGCTTGCACTTTAATTTGTCAATAACCTTACAAAAACACAGCTCTCAGAACTGACCACAACACTCTAAATATTATCTGAGAAGCTTAAAGTGTGGATAGTTATTGCCCTACCATACAGTAAGTATATATTAAAATCATTACCTACAGGGATTTTAAACAAAAAAAAGAAGAGTATTTTTCTTTTCTTTCACTGGATATTAAATGAGATTATTTCTGCAAGGCAATAGAAAAGCTCACCAAGCCAAAATATAACTGCATGATTTATAGAAATGTAAAGGAAATTAAAGAGATCTATATTTTGTGCTAGTAGATTCTCATCAGTTGGGGAATGGTTGAAAAATTGTATAAGAATGCAATACAATATTATGTAGTAAGAAATGGTATAGATGAGGAATTGAAAGAAATAGGAAAATTTTGTTTATATGAACTGATGTGGAGAGAATAATAAAACTAAGAGAACAATATACATGATAGTTATGATAAAACAAATGAAAAGACTACTAACCAACAGATCTCTGAGAACAGATAATGAAACATAACACTTTCCTCACACCAGAGAGGCAAAGAACCACTAGGGTAGAATTATATATACATTTTCAGAAGTTGTTACCATTATCAGCTATTTTTATTATTTTCCTTTTCTACAAGGGAAAGTTGAATCTGGAGGCAGTGGGGAAGTGGTGAGATTTTTATAATGACTATAATGTGAAAACAAAATTTATCAATAAAAAATGTTTTTAATTAGTTACATAGCCCCTTTTGAGGAGATTTATCTCTGCTAAAATCATTATAAAAGCAAAATAGTGTCGTTGAAGTGGCATAAAATCCATAGTAGAAACACTGAGATGAGGATTAAGCCATGACCATAGCACTACTAACATGTTGGGATGACAAAGACGAGTAATCCATGTCTATACAATTCTGTGCTTAGTGCCTACATGCACTCTGCATCACGTCTGGTAAAGACAATCTAATGATGGTGAGGTTAAGCAAGAAAGGTTCACTCAATCTGGGTGCCTAGGTGAATACTGGGCATAAGGTGTAGGTTTCTGGGCTGAGTACTTGCTAGTAGATTTTCAATTTGTTTCTTGATGCTCATATACATCCTCCTGGTTCCCATTCCCAAGGGTTTGGGCAGAGAAGGATGAAATGGTCTGCATAGGTGAGTAGAACTGTTAACTCAGATCCGAGTTGTGTCTTATACATTTCAAATCTTTCAGGCATTGTTGGAAATGCCAGAAAATAAAATGCACAAAAATACAGTCATCCCTACCACAAATTACCAAGGCAAAGACCTGCAATTGGAGACACAATAATTTTCATTCTTAGATTTTTTTAAAAACTAAAAGCAAGACCAAAGCAATAATAAAAAATGAAACCTTCCATATTTCAAATGACTGTGGGAAAAATGACATTTCTAGATTTAAACTGATCAGACACCTGTTTCTGACAGAGAAAATATTTAATTTTTTAATGTTTAATATAGAATTAAAGAACTACAGACCTCCATGAGCTCAATGTCCATTACAAACTTCTAAACTTTTCTAAGCAAACTGATGAAATAGTGATAAAACAGAACAAAAACATAGCAATTTTGTTTTTAAAAATTACAAGTGGTCATGGTTTATCACTGTTGTAAAAGATATTAATTCGTGTAATTTCAACCCAGTATTCAACTTTTAATGGTTACTCCCATTCTTGAAATTCAGTTTATTTTTAAAAATAGTTTCCCCACAAAGTGGCATGTCAATGATGGAGAAACACAGATTATTTGTAATTGGAAGGGACCTTAAAAGCTGTATGATTCTTTATAACTCTAAATATTTCGTGAGACTGTTCTTCATTTGTAAAAGCTAGTTCCCATCCTTCAAGAGATGCCATTAGAATCCTAATTTTGATTGAATCCTAGAGCTAGAAAGGATCTTTGCTTTTCTGAAGTCCAACACTTGTGATCATTCCAGTATGCGGTTGGACATCCCATTCTTAAAGACCTTGATTGCTCTTTCATGAAATTATCCTGTCTAACCCACATGAAAGGCTCTTATCCTCTATACCCACTGATTTTTAGACTTCAAAATTCATAAGTGAACATAACTGTTGACTTTAGAAGTACCTAAGTGTTAAAGAACTTTCATGCTTTTTTTCTTTTGCCAAGAAAAATTAGGTAAGTATTTTCGTCTTTCCTTTCAGAGAACCAATTCACTTTGCTGTCATGTAGGATTCAGACATAGGGTATTAATCACAATTAAACATTTAATTACTGTTGTTTGAGTCCCACGTTTTTCAATCAAAGTGGTTCATCACAAAGCTGGAACCAGTACAAGACAGCATCTCCAAAGTTATGCACAAATAATAGATTGGTTACAGCAAAATACTTTTCCAGCAGCATTAATAAAATCTCTACAGTGTACACACAGAACCAGTGGCCAGGAGCATTCTCTGGAGGTCTTGCATACAGGATGTACATCTTTGTTACAACATTCCTCTGTGCCTTTTTTTCTGTCTCCCTAATGACCAGTTAAATGGTCTCCCTTGAGGATGCTTGAGTCAGAGCCAACTTGAAAACTGCTGAGGAAACATCCTCTCTTACTGGAAATGATTTCCATCAAACTGCCATGTGCCATATTTAGACTAACAGATCAGTAACACCAAACAGAAGGAGCTAAGTTCACAGTACATGAGGCCCTGCTCTGTGTGAAAGAAGTGCCTTTGTTCAGCTCCAGTGGCTACAGGCTACATATTCAGAGGAACCAGTAGTGCCAAATAACCTAAAAAAAACAAAATTACTACACTGAGCTATTGCCCTCAGTTTATTCAAACCAGGCAGACATACTTTCTATGAGGGCAGCCTCTTTTACTTATGATTTGACCTACAAAGCAGACAGTATACTTTGTCTGCAACTCAAGTATTGGCAGCAAATTCTAATGCCCTTAATTCAACACACCCATGTCATTCTCTAGTATTTCCATCCCTAAAAGATGACGGACAAGAAACTAATACATTATCAAATGCCTTAGATTATTAAGGTTAACCTTACTGAAAGGCTTACCAGTCATTAAATATAAAGTTCATAGCATTGAATGCATCCTCAACCCTTTTCCTGAAATACTACAACATTAAACAATTATATATCTTTATGTAAAAGTGGTTGATGAAAATTATCAGCAGGAAAAAAAGTAACAAAAGCAGAAATAGACTGAAGTATATCCCTCCCATGTAAAAGCTTCAATGTCACATAACTTCCTTCAGGATAAAATGCAAACTACTCTCTTTATCAGGTATAAACATTTTGATTTGGGCTCCAGTCTATATTTTTAGACTTATTACACCTTAGTCCCTTTCTAATTCAATTTGTTATTTATCATACATGCCATGCAAACTCCCCTCTTCACACAAGATATTTCACACAAGATTGCAAGTGGTCAACAGATACATCCTCTTCCTCTTCTCTACTCTTCTTTGTAAAGAAAGCAAAGTTGATCAGATGTGGGAAAGGAATAGACATCAAAGCTATAGTAGGTGGAGGGCTCCAGGCATACCTCCTAGACCAGAATAAATCTATCAAAAAAAAAAGAAAAGTAGCGAGGAAAGGACACTAATAGACTTCTTGAAGAATTAGATGTGATAGATCTC